>NC_069501.1:688044568-688179568 GCF_027579735.1 Bombina bombina | reverse complement strand
TTTTTTTATTTTATGTGATTATAGTTTAAAGGGACAGTCTACACCAGAATTTTAATTTTGACTAGACTGTCCCTTTAATTTATGCTTAGTTTATTTTTTTTATTTTTAAAGTAGTGTTAGATTTTTTATTTTAATAGTAACTTTAGTATTTTGTAATTTGGGTTCATTTAGGGGGTAATAGGTTAGGGGGTGTTAGGTGTTAGGTTAGGGGGCTTAGTAATTTAACTATTTGCAATCCGGGCTTTGGCGGTTTAGGGGTTAATACTTTGATAGGTTTATTGCGTTGTGGGCTTTGTCGGTTTAGGGGTTAATACTTTAATAGGTAGTTTGCGTTGTTGGCTTTGGCGGTTTATGGGTTAATACTTGAATAGGTAGATTGCGTTGTGGGTTAATGGCGGATTAGGGGTAATAGTTTTATTAGGTAGTTTGCGATGTTGGTGTTGTCAGATATAGGGGTTAATACTTTATTTGTAGTTGTGTTGTGGGTTTGATGGCGGATATAGGGGTTAATATATTTTATTAGTTATTGTGCTGGGGGTTGGCAGTTGACAGGTAACTAGATATTGTGCATGCGTTAGGTGTTTATTTTTGCAGGCATTTTCGTGAGTTACGGTGCTCCCATACTCAGTGCAAGGCCTGCTGTGGCTGCCTTAGTATGGCAAGGTGAAAATGGAGTAAGATTTATCCATTTTCGCCATGTAAGTCCTTGCGTTGAATATTGGATACCGATTTGCGACGCGGTCCCATGTTAGCTTATGGGAGTAAAAATTGTGGGCGACGGGTGAAATATATGCACGTAACTTGTATGCTACGCCGTATATGTAATACCAAAATCGCGTAAAAACCAGCGTCACTGGCTTTTGCGGGCGCCGCCGCATATGTAATGGGGCCCCATAATCTAGGCATAAGTTTTCACTGCTTAATCTCCACAAAGATGGGAGGACTAGCTCTAAAGGGAAACATGGTTTTTTTTTATTTGGTAATGAAAATAAAATATGTATGTGCTCACTAATTGGCATTTTTTTATATTTCCACTTCAAAGCTAAACTTTATTGCTCATGTTTTCCTCTATAAAAAAAGGTTAAATCTACTCTACCCAAGTTAAACTGTCAAGATTGATATAGTAATTTTTACTGTGGTTTTGGCAACAAATTATCATATCACCATATTGCAAAGCGTGGATTTTTTTACATGTAAATAAAACACATAATTTACCTATTTCAAAGGGCTACATTTATATTTCGGCGGGCGGACAAGGTTTGCTGTCATGTCCTTGTCTGTCCAGCCTCGCAGTATGCTGCCTGCATTTTAAATTGCACAATCTGCTGATTGTGCAACGCCAACCCCTGCTTGCGTACGGCTGTTAATCATCCATCCAATCCAATTGGGATAATTACAATATACCACCTAAAGTGTTGTGGAGAGGTTAAGTAGCAGCGGTCTTAAGACTGCTGCTACTTAACTACACAGGGACTCCGTAAGCTGCTATCCCGACTAAATAAATGGAGCCCAAAATGTTAGGGTTTTTATTGACTTCCAGTCCAAGGTCAGTTGCCAAATTTTAGTTAAAGGTATACATTTGATCATACTTGCACTATATAAATATAAATGCAGATACACTAAAATGTAGAGATGAAACGTACTACCTGGATTTGATGAAAAAAATGCTGTTGTCCTGCAACCAGAAGAGGTGTTAAATATTTGGTAAAAGTGTTGCTGACTTTTTTCCAACTGATTCATAAAAATCTTTAAAATACATTAAATCTACACATGGGCCGTTGCTTATGTGAGATTCACATTACTAAAATAGTGCAGGCTAAATGGTTTGTACTTCTGAAAACCTCAGCTCAGCTGTTACAGTTGACCTAATTTCTTTAGCTGATTATTTTAACTGTTTTATGTGTATAATTTTGTGGAATATTGATATTTAAATTTTTAGTATAATATTTCATTTTTTTAGTATCATGCATACAATGTTGTTTAAAAATATCTGGTGTTTCTCACTTCAACACATGTGAAATCTCTTCACTGGGTCTTACCATTATATTCAAACACAGTTCAGCAAGCACGGCTGCCAAAAATACTCTCACGTTTCTCATTGCTTCCGTATGAGTGACTGAGCCATGCTTTGCAGAGATTGTGGAACAAAGGCATCGCATCAAGAAAAAGTTTCAAATCTGAGGTTTATTAGGGACATCTGGAATAACACATAATCAAACTGAATGCCAAATACATGTTAGAATTCTTTCATGCTGATTTTTTAATACTGCTATTATATTAAAGCTTTGAAAAAGGCTATACATTTAATTTGCATATAACATATCAGTTTCATATACAGAGTTCTCCACAGAAAAATGTTGCCAGCCGGGTGGCATTGTGAAGTAACTGGGTATGGGCAGTATAATACTTATATTATATTATAACATTTATTATAACTTTCTGTGTTATTTATAAATATTACTTAAGTTACCCAAAGCACATGTATTGCATAATTTAACATAAATTGATTTAATAATAATATGAGCAACAAACATTGAAAAATGTAATATTAGCTAATTTAGCTTAAAAGGACACACAAGTCAAAATAAACTTTTATGATTCAGACAGAGCATGCAGTTTTAAGACACTTACCAGTTTACTTCCATTATCAAATGTTACACAGTCTTTTTACAGGGAGTGCAGAATTATTATGCAAATGAGTATTTTGACCACATCATCCTCTTTATGCATGTTGTCTTACTCCAAGCTGTATAGGCTCGAAAGCCTACTACCAATTAAGCATATTAGGTGATGTGCATCTCTGTAATGAGAAGGGGTGTGGTCTAATGACATCAACACCCTATATCAGGTGTGCATAATTATTAGGCAACTTCCTTTCCTTTGGCAAAATGGGTCAAAAGAAGGACTTGACAGGCTCAGAAAAGTAAAAAATAGTGAGATATCTTGCAGAGGGATGCAGCACTCTTAAAATTGCAAAGCTTCTGAAGCGTGATCATCGAACAATCAAGCGTTTCATTCAAAATAGTCAACAGGGTCGCAAGAAGCGTGTGGAAAAACCAAGGCGCAAAATAACTGCCCATGAACTGAGAAAAGTCAAGCGTGCAGCTGCCAAGATGCCACTTGCCACCAGTTTGGCCATATTTCAGAGCTGCAACATCACTGGAGTGCCCAAAAGCACAAGGTGTGCAATACTCAGAGACATGGCCAAGGTAAGAAAGGCTGAAAGACGACCACCACTGAACAAGACACACAAGCTGAAACGTCAAGACTGGGCCAAGAAATATCTCAAGACTGATTTTTCTAAGGTTTTATGGATGGTGAAATGAGAGTGAGTCTTGATGGGCTAGATGGATGGGCCGTGGCTGGATTGGTAAAGGGCAGAGAGCTCCAGTCCAACTCAGACGCCAGCAAGGTGGAGGTGGAGTACTGGTTTGGGCTGGTATCATCAAAGATGAGCTTGTGGGGCCTTTTCGGGTTGAGGATGGAGTCAAGCTCAACTCCCAGTCCTACTGCCAGTTTCTGGAAGACACCTCTTCAAGCAGTGGTACAGGAAGAAGTCTGCATCCTTCAAGAAAAACATGATTTTCATGCAGGACAATGCTCCATCACACGCGTCCAAGTACTCCACAGCGTGGCTGGCATGAAAGGGTACAAAAGAAGAAAATCTAATGACTTGGCCTCCTTGTTCACCTGATCTGAACCCCATTGAGAACCTGTGGTCCATCATCAAATGTGAGATTTACAAGGAGGGAAAACAGTACACCTCTCTGAACAGTGTCTGGGAGGCTGTGGTTGCTGCTGCACGCAATGTTGATGGTGAACAGATCAAAACACTGACAGAATCCATGGATGGCAGGCTTTTGAGTGTCCTTGCAAAGAAAGGTGGCTATATTGGTCACTTATTTGTTTTTGTTTTGTTTTTGAATGTCAGAAATGTATATTTGTGAATGTTGAGATGTTATATTGGTTTCACTGGTAAAAATAAATAATTGAAATGGGTATATATTTGTTTTTTGTTAAGTTGCCTAATAATTATGCACAGTAATAGTCACCTGCACACACAGATATCCCCCTAAAATAGCTATAACTAAAAACAAACTAAAAACTACTTCCAAAACTATTCAGCTTTGATATTAATGAGTTTTTTGGGTTCATTGAGAACATGGTTGTTGTTCAATAATAAAATTAATCCTCAAAAATACAACTTGCCTAATAATTCTGCACTCCCTGTATATGTTCATTTTCTGGGGAACAAGATCCTACTGAGCATGTGCACAAGCTCACAGGGTATATGTATACTATTCTGTGATTGGCCAATGTCTGTCACATGATACAAGGGGCCGGAGAATAGGAGAAAAAATAAATTTGTCAGAAAACAAAATCTACTGCTTATTTGAAATTCAGAGTAGGTGCTAAATCACTGTCTTTTTATTATGCACTCGATAATTATGTAGTTCTACTACATTGAGTGGTCCTTTAATGATTCAAAATACATGAAGGCTTCTAATATTCAATAATGAATTATACAGTCTAGTATGCTTTTATATGTTGCATATTCTTTAACCCCTTGGGCCAATCGGAGGTAGTTCTACGTCATGCGGTACAAAGCCCATCATACCGCATGATGTAGTTCTACAGCTCAGCTTCATGAAGCCACTGCAGTCTTGGTTGTCAAGGTGACAGCCAAGAGCTGCTCTTCCTGGGCTGCAGGCATCTGCCTTCATATAGTATCAGAGCACAATTGGTGCGCCGTTATGATATAAGTGCAGATTACCAGATTGTTGCAGACATGGGCTGTGTCATGTGAAAGGGTAATCTTTACACTAGAATACTACAACCCTTGCCAGTTAACTGATTAATTCCTTCACTGCCAGGAATTTCAGAAGTGTGGTGCACAGCTGCAATTAGCAGCCTTCTAATTACCAAAAAAAGAATTACAAAGCCACGTATGCCTGCTATTTCTGAACAAATCCTAGAGAAGCTTTTATAACCATTTGTGTTATAACAGCACAAACGGTATGCAAATAATTTCAGTAAAATACCCAAAGTTTGTGTAAAAAATGGTTGCATTTGACAGCGAAACAGTGGCATGAAATATGCCAAAATAGGTTTAAGTAAATACCTTGGGTTGTCTACTAAATAATATATATATAGTTTTGATAGGTAAACAAAAAAACAAGGATCTATTTCTGTTTAAATGGAGTTAAAACGCTAAAAAATTCACCAGTATTTTGGCACGTTTTTTTCTCTGACATTCCCAGTAGCGAAGGGTTTAAATAGTATTTAAGTCAATTCTATTTCCAGCAAAGAATTAAAACAGATGAATAAAGTAAATACACATTAATAAAAAATAGACAGGGATTTCATCACTTCTTAAACAAAATATAAATTTTAATTTATTAGACAATGTTTTTTTAATACAAAAAAGTCTTAATCAAGGATAAACCAATACTCACCCTTAATAAAATACAAAATAACAGTTGCCGTACTTGACAATATTTTGTGCTGTTTATTAGAGGACTGGTGACAACTCCCCAGCCAACATCAGGCCCACCTGGAAGCAAGTAGGTAATTGCTTGAGCAGGTTTGAAATAGGGATCTACATAACCCTCTATATTCATAACATTCTGCAAGTTATGCCCTAAATCAATCTAAAGCCAGAATCGGCTCAGTGAGTCTGGTACAGGTTACTTTATGAAGCAAATCATATCACATTAAGTGTAGCAGTACATTTACCAAGCTGGCTAACAGTTTTACTTATCTTATAATTAGATTAGATTATAAACCATCTGGCTATGAACAAAAACATTACCACTGTGTACAGCACCTGCTGACTAGCAGTGGTCCTCCTCTTTATACCTCAACCCCCATAGCAAACAACTGCCCGGGCTGCTACTCAGCACTGGTGGGAGGTGTTAGTTTCCAGGGAGTGTAGTCAGGTGCTGTGAGTAAGCCACAAATCATAGTTCTCAGTACAGGGCTTACTACGTATTACAGAACTTACAGAGAAAGATTTCACAAGCACATAAAAAAGGTGTACTCAGCATCAATAGCTGTCGCACGTTTCAACCCCCCTTCAAAAGAAATCACTTAGGGCTTTTACCTGCTTATTCTTTCTTTTTGCTTTATGTTCATTTAAAGTTTAGCTGAGTGGTCAGTAAAATTAACAGGGTGATGTGCCCATTAAGGGCTAGATTACAAATGGAGCACTATTTTAATGTGTTGCCATAAAGGGGACAATTTGCCCATTTGCAGGCACACATTAAACAGTCAGCCATTATAAGTGGCTGGTTAATAAGGATGGGCGAATGTTTCTAAAAATTCAAAATATAAAATGAATTTTGATACATTCGTTCATTCGAATCGAATTTCAAATGTTTATATAACATTCTAACATTCTATTTTCGAATTTTCATTTTCGAATTTTTCAATAAAATTCGCAAATATTTGTTCGAATAATAGAATGTTTAGCTATGTATTCATTCAATTTCGAAATGTAATATTCGAATTTGAATGTGACATTCAAATTTGAAATAGTATTTCTAGTCTACAACTGTGTTTAATGAATGTAATATTCAAATTCGAATGCTACATTCGAATTTGAATGTCACATTCGAATTTGAAATAGTATTTCTAGTCTAATACTGTGTTTTATAAATGTAATATTCAAATTCGAATGTGACATTCGATTCAAATGTGATATTCAATTCTAATGTGACATTCTAAATAGTGTTTCTAGTCTACAATTGTGTTTAATAAATGTAATATTCGAATTTGAATGTGATATTCGAATGTAACATTCGAATTCGAATGTGACATTCGAATTCGAATGTGACATTCGAAAACTGTAAATAACATTCGAAAATCGAATTTTTAAGAATATTCGTTCTTATCAACATTCTATTATGTAAATCGAATTTGTACAATAACATTCGTTCTAACATTCGAATTTGGATATAAACACATTCGCCCATCCCTACTGGTAATGCTCCCACGAGGACTTTGTGCTAAGCGCAATAAACCAAAGGTCAGACCTTTGGTTAATAAAAATAATTTGCCCCAAATGCCCCCCAAATAAAGAGGACAGTTCATTTTAATAAAATAAAAATATAAGCATTTTATTTTTTTTAAACTGCACAAAGCAGTTATAAGGGGTTAAAGTGAGGGGATGTGGGGTGTTAGACAAAAAAACGGCACTGAAAGTACCTTTACATTGCGGTATATGGGGACTGTGATTGTATGCTAAATATGCTTATATACATATATATTTATGTGTTAATATTTGTATATACACATATAAACATAAATATATATGTATATATTCATATACATATATATATATATTTAATTTGCGTTGTGCTAGGTGCTTTGCAGTGTCACAGAGCATGAGAACGAGGCTCCACATTTTCTTGTGCTGGTATTACTCATAATCTAGGCCTAAATAGGCCCTGTAGAGAACGCTGTAGTACACAATACATTTTATATTTATGTTATTACCAAAATGTATATCCTATATAATAAAAGGCCAAGTGTGTTTGTCCGAAGCTGTCATGCGTAGTAGAGACTGCGCGCGAGGACAAACACACCTTGCCTTCCAACTGACCTGGCATCAGTGTGTGGTGGAGTGGGCGTGACCGGACAGGTGCGACGTGGGGTGGGGCCGGGGTGTGATGTGGGCAGGGCCGGGCGTGAGGCGGCCAGGGCCAGATGTCGGGGCCGACTGCCGAGACAGAGAGCTCTAAGGGGGATAGAGAGAGCAGAAGAGGGGGGATAAAGAGAGGGAGAGATACAGCAAAAGAGAGAGGGGAAAGTGCACAAAAGAGAGGGGGGAGAGAGCACAAAAGAGAGGGGGAAGAGAGCACAAAAGAGAGGGGGGATAGAGCACAAACAAGAGGGGGAATAGAGCACAAAAGAGAGGGGGGAGAGAGCACAAAAGAGGGGGAAGAGAGCACAAAAGAGAGGAGGGATAGAGCACAAAAGAGAGGGGGGAGAGAGAGCACAAAACAGAGGGGGAGAGAGCACAAAAGAGAGGGGGGAGAGAGAGCAAAAGAGAGGGGGAGAGAGCACAAAAGAGAAGGGTAGAGAGCGCAAAAGAGAGGGGGGAGAGAGCACAAAAGAGAGGGGGAGAGAGACAGCAAAAGAGGGGAGAGAGAGCAAACAAGAGGAGAGAGAGAGCAAACGAGAGGTGGGAAGAGAGAGAGCAAAAGAGAGGGAGAGAGACAGCAAAAGAGGGGGAGAGAGACAGCAAAATAGGGGGAGAGAGAGCAAAAGAGAGGGGGGAGAGAGCAAAAGAGAGGGGTGAGAGAGAGAGCAAAAGAGATGGGTGAGAGAGAGAGCAAAAGAGAGGGGAGAGAGAGAGAGAGCAAAAGAGAGGGAGAGAGACAGCAAAATAGGGGGAGAGAGAACAAAAGAGAGGGGGGGAGAGAGCAAAAGAGAGGGGTGAGAGAGAAAGCAAAAGAGATGGGTGAGAGAGAGAGCAAAAGAGAGGGGGGAGAGAGAGCAAAAGAGAGGGGGAAGAGAGAGAGCAAAAGAGAGGGGGAGAGATAGAGCAAAAGAGAGGGGGAGAGAGAGAGCAAAAGAGAGGGGGGGAGAGAGAGCAAAAGAGAGGGGGAGAGAGAGAGCAAAAGAGAGGGGAGAGAGAGAGCAAAAGAGAGGGGAGAGAGAGCAAAAGAGAGGGGAGAGAGAGAGTAAAAGAGAGGAGGAGAGAGAGAGAGTAAAAGAGGGGGGAGAGAGAGAGCAAAAGAGAGGAGAGAGAGAGCAAAAAAGAGGGGAGAAAGAGAGAGCAAAAAAGAGGGGGGATAGAGAGAGAGCAAGGGGTGGGTCCGCTGTACTGCAATAAATGGCCCGTGTACACGGGCTTTAGGACTAGTACTGTATAATTGTTTAATATTAATCTACAAACAATGATGCTATTACTTGATCTTTGTGTTAAAAAATATGTGAAATAAAAAATATTTTGTAATTGTTACTTTCAAAGTTTTAATTGCACTTATGCTGATTGTGCAGTTCAGAAGTAAAGAGAAGCTGAATTACTCTAACAGTTGGATTTTGCATGATTAGACATATTTCCAGTCTTAAATGACTCACTTGGAACTATTTTCTCTGAGAATCCACAGTTCTAAATGTAGATTAGGGAAGTTCAAATCTCTCATCCCAGCTTGAAAAAATCTCTTATAATTGTTACCCAAAGTGTATGATGAATTAAAAGTCATAAAATTCTCGACATGAAACTTGCTGATGAACGGAAATACCACTGTTTTAGTTAAACGCAAAAAAAAAAAATAGCTCATGATAGCAATAGACTTGAAATCCTTGGTATAAAATGATTTGCTCATTTGCAATATGTACAGTTCATCCGTACAAGTAATGAAGTGTGTACTATATTGTACACATATATATTTGGATTAATTATCTCTGCAAAATAATAATGAAGCCATAAAGCAACTAACATTATTCAATAGAGTTTGGATTAATTATCTTTTTAATACAAATGCTTATCTTGTTGTTACCAAAAAAAAGGGTCCCAGTAACTAGATATAGTTACAGTATGCTGTTCCTATAGACTGTGTCCAGTCGTTTCCAAGTTAGGTGCATTTGAGTGAGAGATTGAAAATTGTCTCTAACCATTTAAGGATGATAGTAGTTTGTAGCAACGCGATTCTTTCTTTTTTTTTTTAAATATACTTCCAAATGTTATATATATATATATATATATATATATATATATATATATATATATTGTATATATATTTTTCAGATCAACAAGCTTCCTATTGGTGCAATTCATTCATTTAAATCTCTAAACAAAATCTAAGGTATTATGTTTTTTTGTAATAGCAATTATTAATTATCATTTACATATTACATGTGAAAATCACACTGTGCCCAAAACTTATTAATTATATTATCAATTATACTGTTGCGACTTGCCAGACTAGAGAGCATTTACTCTGAAAGTATTTTTTTCAGGCTACAGCATAAAAGCAGGTTGTCTGTCAGCAATATCACACCTGCTAGTCAAAATCTAGAAGTCAAATATAAAAAGGCAGAGGAAGCACATTAATACCTGTTATAATTATTTTTGCACCATATAGGATTAGATTAAAAGTGTTGCCGTAATTACTGCTCCCGTTCATACGCTAACTCCGCTTGACTTCTGCACTTTGCGCACATCATGTAGCGCACATATTACAAGTTGAAAGTAAATGTTTTTTTGCACAGAGCAGTTTGAATATTGCGTTAATGTACTCCCCCAAAGACTTCTATACTTGCACACTAACCCTAATCGCCATAAGCCACCTACTCTATTAACCCCTAACCTGTCACATAACCCACCAGAAAGTACCCGCTACACTATTAACCTCTTAACTGGCACACCCTATATCAGAAACGACGCCACTACGCTATTAACCCCTAAACTTGCACACCCTATATAGCAAACTAACCCACTACACGCTTCACCCCTAAACCGCCACTCCGCCATATCACAAACTACCTCACTACACTTTTAACCCCTAAACTGCTACAACCCCAACCACAAAGATACCCACTAACATCTAAACCCCCTAACCAGCTAACCCCCCTTAACTTACAGCCACTAAGTTAACCCAAAAAAACTAACCTTACCTGAAAAATAAAAAACGCTTGCAGTACCTTAAGAAATAAAACCGAATTTTTTTTACCAAAAACAAAAAACAACAGTTATGCCTATTCTAAAACTAAAGCCCCACCTAAAAAAAACACCCCAAAATAAAAAACCTATACTAGCAATAAACTATAGCAATAGCGATTAAAATAGCTTTTGTAGGGCATTGCTCTAAAGTGACTTAGCTCTTTATCAAAGAAAAAAAACAACAACAAAAAATAACACCATTCTACAAAACTAATTAAAAAAAAAACCTCATCTAAACAAATCCTATCGTTAAACCCCAAAGATGATACTCACCAAAAATGAATCCGGGTGGGGGCACTCACCCTCTTCATCCCTGTAGTGGTCAATTTTTATTGCGGCGGTGCTCCATCTTCATCCTGGAAGTGGTCCATCTTCATCACAGCTACAGTCTTTTATCTTCATCCCATCAGTGGAATCTTCTATCTTCATCCATCTTCTTATCTTCGGTCGCTGACATCCTCTTCATGCGGTGCCATTGCATTCCTATTGGCTGATTTTCAAATGCAAATTCAAATTATATTGGCTGACTTGGATTTGAATTTGAAAACCAACCAATAAGAATGCAAGAGTACCCCTATATAAAGGGGGTACCTCACATTCAAAATTCAGTGTGCGGCAGATGACCGCATGAAGAGGACATCGGTGACCGCAGATAAGAATATTTATGAAGATAGAAGACCCCTGCTGGGATGAAGATGGACCACTGTGGGGATGAATTTGGAGCGCGGCCACCCTCATTCAACTTTGGTGAGTACCATCTTTGGGGTTAAGTGATGGGAATTTTTTTTGTTAGATTAGTTTTTTTATTATTTTTTTTTTTGGCAGTAAAAGAGCTAAATGCCCTTCTAAGGGCAATACTCAGCCAAATGCCCCTTTCAGGGCAATTTTTAGAGTATTTTTTTAGATAGCCCTTTTTAGCGGGTATGGTGATGTGTTTGTTTTTGTTTGTGAAAGAGGCCATGCCCTACAAAAAGCCATGTTAAGGGCTATTGCTATAGTTTAGTTTTGGCATAGGTTTTTTATTTTGGTGTGGGTTTTTTTATGGGTTTTTTTTTAGTGTAACTGTTCTTCGGCCAAACTATTTACGTGCCCTTTCATAATATGTAAAAAGTTTGAGTGTTAAATGTGATTGTGTTCCAGCTATCACATTCACTTTCAGCCTGTAATACGAGCGGACATTGCCCCTCACCGCCACCCATAGAAAATATGGGGAGCGCAAATTACAGCGAATTCGCGCAAATTAATTTGCTGTAATTGAAACAGTGCTCCACTTGTAATATGGATTCAAGCATAAAGAACACCGTGATCACGTTTATGCTCCTCACGCTAAGGATAGTGCTCCACTCGTAATCTGACCCTGTGTAAGGTTTGTATAATATCACATAGCATACAGAAATAGGTTATACCTTTATGATGTCAGTGTCGAACCTCAGCATTGAAAGTGAACTGATATTCAGCTTTTGAAAGAAAGGACCATGAGGGTTTTCATTTCAAGGATAATGAGTGATAGTAAAACTTTTTTCCAATTACAAATGTGCAAAATTTTGCACAACATTAAAGGAACATATAACCCAACATTTTAAACAACTTTGTAATGTACTTCAATTATCAAATTTGCTTAGTTCTCATGGTATCCTTTCTAAAGATTATAATACTAGGTGAGGTTATTTACTTCAATCATCAAAAAAGCAAAGACTTAAAGGGACAGTCTACACCAGAATTGTTATTGTTTATAAAGATAGATAATCCCTTTTTTACCCATTCCCCAGTTGTGCATAACCAACATAGTTATATTTATATATTTTTTACCTCTGTGATTATGTTGTATCTAAGCCTCTGCAAACTGCCCCTTTATTTCAGTTCTTTTGACAGACTTGCTGTTTAGCCAATCAGTGATAGCTCCCAGGTAACTTCACGTGCATGAGCACAGTGTTATCTTTAAGAAAAACATGAACTAACACCCTCTAGTGGTGAAAAACCTGTTTAAATGCATTCTTAAGAGGCGGCCTTCAAGGTCTAAGAAATTAGCATATGAACTTCCTAGGATAAGCTTTCAACTAAGAATACCAAGAGAACAAAGAAAAATTGGTGATAAAAGTAAATTGGAAAATTGTTTAAAATTACATGCCCTATCTGAATCATGAAAGTTTTTTTTGGACTAGACTGTCCCTTTAAATGGATATTTTCTGCTTGTTGGTTCTCAATGATCAATTTTATCTGAGACATAGGGGCCCAATGATCAAGCTACTGTTTCCGCACAAGCCTTCAGGTCCGCCTGGTCCGCCTGCTCTGAGGCTGCGGACATCAATCTGTCCGAGCTAAACAATCGGGCTAATTAACACCCCCTGCTAGAGGCCAATTGGTCGCGAATATGCAAGAACTGCTTGTGCAATAATAAATGCCGACAGCATATGCTGTCGGCATTTATTGATGTGCGACGGAAATAATACGCTACATCGTATCATGTCCGCCCACACTTTCATAAATCGGCCCCTAAGTGTATTACAAATAGCTCCTTAAAGGGACACTGAACCCAATTTTTTTTCTTTCGTGAAATAGAGCATGCAATTTTAAGCAACTTTCAAATTTACTTCTATTATCAAATTTTCTTCATTCTCTTGGTATCTTTATTTGAAATGCAAGAATGTAAGTTTAGATGCCGGCCCATTTTTGGTGAACAATCTGGGTTGTTCTTGCTGATTGGTGGATAAATTCACCCACCAATAAACAAGTGCGGTCCCGTGTTCTGAATAAAAAAAATAGCTTAGATGCCTTTTTTTCAAATAAAGATAGCAAGAGAACGAAGAAAATTTAATAATAGGAGTAAATTAGAAAGTTGCTTAAAATTGCATGCTCTATCTGAATCACAAAAGAAAACATTTGGGTTCAGTATCCCTGGTTAGGAGCCCCCAGATCTCCATCAAGGTGGGCGAGTGCTCATGACGGCCCCATCCTTCTATCTATCTATAATCTATCTATCTATCTATCTATCTTTTAGACGTTCTCTACATATACCATTGCTTAATTAGACCTTTAATATCAGCCATACAAATATCTACATATAGTTTAAGAAAATATTATTTGAAATGTAAAGCAGGTTATGTATTATGATTGCCTTAAAGTATAAATTAA
Organism: Bombina bombina; assembly: GCF_027579735.1. Taxonomy (NCBI): domain Eukaryota; kingdom Metazoa; phylum Chordata; class Amphibia; order Anura; family Bombinatoridae; genus Bombina; species Bombina bombina. The sequence goes on along the minus strand of NC_069501.1, from coordinate 688,165,764 downwards.
AATACCCATTGTTTCTTTCACTTAAGAATTTAAATTGGAAATGTAATAAAGTTTAATTAGGATGTTAGACTGAGCTAGAAGCTGTAACCCAATCATCTTTTGAAGATAAAAATGCCTTATTGTGTTATGATAATTTCTTAGACATTATTACTTATAGGAATACAATTTTGAGACCTTAGGAGCAAGTTGGTTGTTTCTCCCTGAGGACCCAAATGGATTGCATAGCGGAGTACATAATCAGATACTATAAGATAATAAAGATACAAATTAAAAGAAAATGAAATGAAAAATGTAGACAAATTGAAAACAACAAACTGGCAGAATATTCCACTGTTATTCAAGCTGATTTGCATGGCCAAGATACTATTCTAATTCCTATTAGAACATGCATAAGCACATATCATTGTCCTACTTTACCAAGTACATAAGGTTCTCCAACAAATTTTAATATTAGTCTCCTGCTATTAAAACAACTATATTTTGTTATAAAACTATGCATATAAAGAATCTAATTGTTTATTCCATTAGAATCTAGTAATACAAGTATTTATCAGTGCACTGTTAAGTGCATAGGTACATGCTGGTATCTAATTCACTGGGATTCTCAAGGGAATCTGTCAATATGTCTCCTGCTTAAACATAATCACAGGGAATTGTGTTTTCTTAGTCTAACTGAAAAGACCTTCAAAAAAAAATCTCTCTTTTGATAAAAATAAATAAATATTAGTTTATTTTAAAATGTAAAATGTGGTTTGTATGGAATTTTTTGTTCACTTAGAATGAGAGGTATCATTTATATATTCATTGGCTTTGAACATTTTAGGGACCCTTCATGTTTTAGTATGCTTTTTGCTTTTCCTTTTTTTTTTATTATGTTTGACTTTCTGCAACTATGTACACATTTAAATATTTCAATTTCAGCTTGCCAATTCTTTAAAAGGCACAGTCTAAGCAAAGTATTTTCATCTCTAGTAGCACTTAGATAAATGAAGATAATATGGGGAAAATTAAGATTAGATACATTATTTGCAACTTGCAATTTCAGGAGTTTTAATTGAAAATTACTAATTAAATTAAATGTAGTGTAGCAAACTGCACATAATTGTCAGATTTTACTATGGTGCTTACACATTTTAATAAAAGAACATTAAAGTAATCACATGCTTTAATTATGTAAAAATACTGCTGTACTTGCTAAATCATCTATCTATCTATCTATCTATCTATCTATCTATCTATCTATCTATCTATCTAATCTTTCTGCACATGAAACTAGTTTACACATATAACTAAAAAAAAAAAAAAGCAGTGCTCATTGCACATCTGAGTAGTGCGAATAGCTCTCCTGACAAAATCAGCAGTGGGTTCCACAACAACACTTCAGCAGGTTGGATAGTCATAAAATTACATGCTTTAATGTACTTGAGTGTGTATTTTTCAACTATTTTAGCTCTTTAAGGATGACCAGGGATAAAGTGGGGTGTGGGAACATGTGTGCTCCCTCTGTGCAGTCTACATTGCAGAGTACTGAGTGCACCAGGTTGTGTGGTTTGTGATATCCAGTTCTGTAGTAAAAACCAGTCTAGCAGGCAGTGCTGGGACCAGTGGCGTTGCCAGGGGGGCTAGGGGACACCACCAGTATAATCGCTTCCCTCCAATGTGCCCTCCAAATTGTGATCCTGCAGTTTTTCCTCCACCACCCTGCTCTTGGCTAACCCTAACACTGCCCATGCCACACCTAATCACATCCACAACAAGCTCCAATACCATCCACAACATTCCAGGTTCTGTCCGAATTGTGGCCCTACACACAAACACTCTGGTGCACCTCTAAGAACTATTGAGGGGTATAAATTTGCCCCCCATATGGGGGTTCTAGAGATGCCACTGCCTTGGATCGCTTGTAACATCAGGGGGACCTGGGATCATGTGATTGCTGAGATTCGCTTTACATCACATTACCCTCAGGAATTGAAGTCTGACTGGTTCTTAGAAAGTAATTCTCAAGTAATTCTTCCGGCTGCTATCAGAGCATTTGCAATCAAGTCAGTTTATCCCCCACCACTATCCTTCAACTGATTACCCGCATGGGGATCATAAGGATGTGGTAAAACAAAAGTCAACTATAATTTAAATTTTATTATTTCCAGCAAAAAAAATAATTTAAAATAGATAAAATATAAATTTCTTGAACTAATTCTAACATCTTATTAGTGATTTTAGCTACTTTTTATTCCCTACTGATATTCTGCTGAGATAATGGAGGAGGCAGAGATACAATCAGCAATGGGCAATAGTTGCTTTACAGAGAAGATGCATAAAAGTGCAAGGGCTTCCAATAAAAATAACATTAACTTGATTCAACAAAACATGTATATGAAGCTGACGTCCAGATTCAAATTTTCCATATAAGTCTATTTGTGACATCTCACTTTAACAAAACCTAAAGAACCAACAACCTAGTATAGTACACGCTAATCATGTACTGCAAAGGAAGGAAAGAACTAATTGCAATTGCAATATGTATATTATAAAAGCAGCATTAAGGGTTTACCATGAAATGATCCTATCTTAAATTGCTAATTAAAGCACTCTCCCCTGGACAAATAAAGGTCATTTTAGACATAGGGGCCTATTTATCATGATGTGAGCGGACATGATCCGATATTGCGGATCATGTCCGCTGCACATCAATAAATGCCGACAGCATACGCTCTCTGCATTTATCATTGCACCAGCAGTTCTGGTGAACTAGCAGGGGGTGTCAATCAACCCGATCCTATTCGATTAGGTTGATTTCTGGTGATGTCTGTCCGCCGCCTCAGAGCAGGCAGACAGTGTTATGGAGCAGGGGTGCTGTTTCTGGCGAGTCTGAAGACTCGCCAGAAAGACGGGCCCTCAAACTCCAGCCGGAGCTTGATAAATGGGCCTCATAATGCTTTGTTGGACTGCTTTGTTCTTTGATTTCATTAAAGAGACATGAAACACACATTTTTTTTCTTTCAAGGTTCAAAAAGCATACAATTTTAAACAACTTTCCAATTTATTTCTATTATCAAAGTTACTTTGTTTTTTGGTATCCTTTGTTGAAGGTGCAGAAATGCGCTACTTGGAGCTATATGATCACATTGAGTAAGCCAAGGAAAATAGGTAACTATGTGCAGCCATGTGGTTCATGGGCCTATCAAGGTGTCCTTTTTAACAAAGGATACCAAGAGAATGAAACCAATTTGATAATAGAAGTACATTGGAAAATTGCTTAAAAATTGTATGAACTATCTGAATCATATAATAATCATGAAAGAAAACTTTGGCTTTCATGTCCCTAGCATGGCATCCCCAGACCGTGCCTTGGAGAAGAGGTTTGGTAATGTTCTACATTGCTTTCTTTCTTGTAGGAGTTGAGGTAAGAATGCTTCAGATGCAGGTACTATATAGCACTTTTTATATACTGGCATGTAGCCCTCTCCGGCGTGTTAGTCTTTGGAGGTCTGTTGCACTGTGTCATTTAGCTACACTGTCCACTGGCAACAAAAGGATTTTCACTGGGATGCAAACTTTATAAAACAGGTGTGTAATCCATTATCCTCCCATCACATACATTCAGATTTGGACACTGACATTCTTGCTGCTTCAGCCCCTGTATGCTCCCCCATGACTCTTCTGATTTAAGAGAATATTTTGCCTTGAAAAAAGATTTCACTAATCTGGCTGCCAATAGCCAGTCTTTGTATTAAAAGGTGGACTGAGGTTTCATGGGAGGGCATGCAGCAATAAAATAGTTTTAATTGTAAATAATGAAACATGTTTTGAGCATATGTAAATTAATGTCTTTAAGACACTATGGCCTAGATTACGAGTCTAGGGCAAAATTGTGCTTTCGCAAGTGCAATATTTGACCTCCACTCATTAATAGAGGCGCACGCAAATGTGCACTGGTATTATAAGTAAATCACAATGTGAACGCCACCTTGCATTCACATTGCATGGAAGCTTTGAGCTCATGAGAGCGCTCTTCCATAGGCTCCAATGGGAGTCTTGTTCTGATGCTGATAGGAAAATAACCTAGTGCAGCCCATGGGGGTAAGTCATGCAATGTTGGGCAGCAAATTACAAATATATATATATGTATATGCACATATTAACACATAAATATACAATCACTGGCCACTTTATTAGGTAAACCTTGCTAGTACTGGTTTGGACCCCCTTTTGCCTTCAGAACTGCCTTAATTCTTAGTTTCATAGATTCAACAAGGTGTTGGAAAAATTCCTCAGACATTTTGGTCCATATTGACATGATAGCATCACGCAGTTGCTGCAGATTTGTCGGGTGTACATCCATGATGCAAATCTCCCGTTCCACCACATTACAATTTGCTCTATTGGATTGAGATCTGGTGACTGTGGAAGCCTTTGGAGTCATTATCATGTTCAAGAAACCAGTTCGAGATGATTTGAGCTTTGTGACATGGTGCATTATCCTGCTGGAAATAGCCATCAGAAGATCGGTACACTGTAGTCATTAAAGGATGGGCATTGTTATGAGAGTGGGAAGTTATGTCACTGGATGGGGGCAGAGCTTAGGTCCGTTTGTCTATGTCACAGTTACTAAGTGAGATCAAGGCAACCAGATGTATATTTCCATGCTCTGCAATGCTCTCTTGCTGTGTCCTGCATCTCATGACATGGTGTCAGAAGTTCTTGCCTGCGCTTCTGTTTCCTGATGACGATGTCAAAGTTTACCCCACCTGAGCCTTTTGATTTTTCTCAGCCTGCAGCTTGGCCCACATGGCGTCAGCAGTTTCAGCGCGTCAGGATTGCTTCCAAGCTGGACAAGGAGAGTGGTGAAGTACAAGTTAATTCTCTTTTATACTCTATGGGGAAAGATGTGGAGCCAGTGTTCAATGCCTTTACATTCCAAGAAGGGGAAGAATTTAACTTTGAAATAGTTATGAATAAACTCAGTGCCCACTTTGTGCCCAAAAGAAATGTGATTCATGAGAGGGCATGTTTTCACAAATGTGCTCAGCGTGTGGGAGAATCTGTGGAGTCATTTGTGTGCAGCCTGTATGAACTAGCTGAATTCTGTGAGATTGGTGTTGCTAAAGAGGAGCAAATCAGAGACAGAATAGTCATAGGAATTGCAGATGCTGAAGTTTTACTGATGCTACAGTTAGAGTCTGATTTAACATTAGATGGGACTATTAGGATGGCCCGCCAGAGTGAACTGGTGAAAAAGCAAAGTGCTGATCTGAGGTCTGAGAGTATTGCTGATGAAGTGCAGCAGTTCAGGAGAGCTGCTAGTGAAAGACACAGTGTGAGCGGTAGACCTAGGACAATAGATAGGCCCAGAAGTGGATGGGCGCAGCATGCCCGATGCACACGGTGAAACCATGCCCATGATCAGAGTGTCATATGCCCTGCTAAAGACAAAAGATGTAGAAAATTTAACAGAATGGACCATTTTGAAGTGGTGTGTAAAACTGAATATATTAAGGAGATGCAGGTGGATTGCAACCAGGAGGGTCAAGAAGTGTCCTTTGTAGGTTGCTGAACGGCTGGGTTCAGAAGAAGATTGGAGGGTTATTCTTACTGTAATGGGAGCCAAAGTTGTCTTTAAGATTGACACAGGAGCAGACTGTAATGTCCCTTGTAATGTCACTGTAATGTCCCTTGCAGCATTCATAAAACTGCCTCAACAGCCCCAGCTGGTGAAAGTTACAACAAATGTCCATAGTCCTGGTGGCCGCATTGATTGTGTGGGGAAATTTCTTGCCAGCTGTGAGTACAAGCAAAGGAAATTCACCATGTGGGTGCATGTTATTAGAGGTCAGTGTGTTAACAATTTATTGAGCAGAAAAGCAGCCTGTGGTTTGGACCTAGTAGCCAAAGTGAATGAGATCTCAGAAGATATGTTTGGTGAATTGGGCCTACTGAGATGCAACCCAGTCTGTATATCACTTAAAGGTGACGCAGTCCCATACAGCATTACCACTCCCCGTAGAATTCCGTTCCCGCTCATGCCTCAAGTGGAGAAGGAGCTTCTGTGTATGAAGAATATGGGAGTTATTTAAGAGGTTGTTGAAGCAACTGACTGGTGTGCCCCTATTGTGCCCGTTGCAAAGAAAAATGGGAAGGTACGCATCTGCGTAGACTTGAAAAGGCTGAATGAGACGGTGAAGAGAGAGAGATATGTGCTGCCGACACTTGAAGACATAGCTCCGAAATTGGCTGGGATGAAATTCTTCTCTACATTGGATGCTTCTAGCGGCTTCTGGCAGATACCTCTAGATCCAAAGTGCCGCAAACTGACTACCTTCATTACACCGGTAGGTCAGTTTTGCTTCTGCAGACTCTCCTTCAGGATATCCTCTGCTCCTGAAATCTTTCAAAGAGAAATAAGTTCTCTCCTAAGAGACCACATGGGCATGGCAGTCGTCATGGACAACATCTTGGTGTATGGGTCTACATTGAAGGAACATGATCAGTGACTGAGCTGTGTTCTGCAGACTATTAGAGAGTCCAGGCTGAAGTTAAATAAAGAGAAATGCAATTTTCTATGTTACTTTGGGCATATCATCAATGAGGATGGCATCAAGCCAGACCCCGAGAAAATTTGTGCTATTGAACAGATGAAAAGTCCTTCTGATGTACATGAGCTGTGACAAATATTGGGCCTTGTAAATTATGTGGGCAGGTTCCTCCATATTTATCCACTATACTACACCCTATCACAGAGTTGCTAAAGAAAGATGTTGCCTGGGTCTGGGGACCTTCACAGGAAGAATCTTTTATGCAGGTCAAGTCCCTGCTGGGGTCTGCCCCAGTGTTGGGGTTCTACGACCCTTCTAAAAAGACTGTGGTTAGTGCAGATGCAAGCAGTTATGGTTTTGGGGCCACCCTCCTGCAGTTGAATGAGAACAAACTACAGCCTATCGCCTACTGTTCCTGTACACTGACGGCTGCCGAGTCGAAATATGCCCAAATTGAGAAAGAGTGTCTGGCTGCAGTTTGGGCCTGTGAATGCTCTCAGCGTTACCTAGTGGGTTTAGAGAAATTTAGTCTTGAGACTGACCATAAACCGCTAGTCCCTCTAATTAACTCCTATGATATTGGCAAAACACCCCTAAGATGCCAGAGACTTCTAATGAGGCTGCTCAGGTTTAACGTTCAGGCAGTGCATGTGCTGGGGATACAACTGGTTGTGGCAGATATACTTTCCAGGCTCCCGCTGGCTGCTTCTGAAGAGTCTTCAATGGAATCAGATGTGAAAGTGTATGTAGATTCAGTTCTGGCCTCCAAATCCATTTCTTCAGGGAAGCTAGAACAAATAAAGAAAGAGACATATTTAGATACAGACCTTCAAGAAGTTATAAAGTACATTAAAGAAGGTTGGCCCGAGAGTCAGGCAGCCTGGATGTCTTTAAGTTCTTACCAGTCAAAAGGTCGCAGCTCACGGAGCTGGATGGGTTGGTGCTGTTCCAGGACTGCATTGTTATTCCTGTTAGCATGCAGCAGGAGATGTTAAACAGGATTCATGATGGCCACTTAAGCATTACAAAAGTGCAGAGAAAGGGCAGCTACGGCAGTATGGTGACCTGGGATCAGTTCCGACATTGCAAGTCATGTGTCAAAATGTGCCTTTTGCCGGGAACGCTGGCCTACTCAGAGAAGGGAGCCCCTGATTTCTACTCCGCTGCCTGCAGGCCCATGGCAGAAAATAGCTGCTGATTTGTGTAAACTGCACGGAAAAACGTACCTAGTTGTGATCGACTACTATTCCAGGTATTTGGAAATTGCACCTTTGAATGAAATCACAAGTCAAGCCGTTATCACTCGTCTCAAGAGCTTGTTTGCCCGGTGGGGCATACCAATGTAGTTGGTGAGTGATAACGGAATGCAGTTCGCTTCCACAGAGTTCAGTTCTCTTAGCAGAGAATATGATTTTGTCCATTCTACGTCAAGTCCATATTACCCCCAGGCCAATGGAATGGCTGAAAGGGCAGTTCAAACAACAAAGTTCATTTTGAAGCAATCTGAGCCGTACCTGGCCCTCTTGTCCTATAGAGCGACTCTCATTCAAGCCACGGGGTTTAGCCCCGCACAGCTGATGCTAGGATGCCATATTCGCACCACCTTACCCTCTGTGGGTGTCTTCCAGCCAACTAGCTCTATTCCTCGGGACGAAGTCCTTAGGAGGGATGAAGAGGCAAAAAGGGGCTATCAATTCTTCTACCACAGGAGACATTCTGTGAGGCCCTTGCAGGAGCTGAATGCTGGGCAAAGTGTCAGAATTAAACAGGATAATGAGATGAAATGGAAGATGCCTGCTACGGTAATTGGAAGCTCTCCAGAACCAAGTTCTTATGTAGTCCTTACTGATGGAGGGACAGTTACACGTCGAAATCGAAAACATCTTCAGCCTGTACCTGAGAGTTTGGAACTGGATGCCTCAGTACCACCACCGGTGGGATCCCCTGTTTTAAGAGGGGTGCCTTCCCTCAGCAAGATCACAGCGGGGATATGTCTTTGCCTCCAGCAGACTCTCAATCACCTTCTTCTGAATAAGAGGACAGTTCATGTAGAGTTACATCAAGCGGAAGAGTGGTGAAACTTCCGGCCCAATATCGGGATTAACATTAGTTGGAGCAGTGACCGGAAGAATGGGCAGAATAATCCCATGGTCACTGTGGACTAGGGTAGTCTACCCCGATGTTCAAGTCAGGATGTAATTAATGTAATTAATACTATTCAAAACTGTTGTTGTATGCTTCTTGTATACATTGTTATTTGTTGTATTCAAATGAAAAAAAAAAATGTATTCCTTGTTCTTTTGAAAAGGGGGAAGATGTAATGAGAGTGGGAAGTGATGTCACTGGATGGGGAGGCGCTTAGGTCCGTTTGTCTATGTCGCAGTTACTAAGTGAGATCAAGGCTACCAGATGTATATTTCCATGCTCTGCAATAAAATAGTGTTGTACTCTCTTTGCTGTGTCCTGCCTCTCATGACAGGCATGGTCAGCAACAATACTCAGGTAGGCTGTGGAGTTTAAACTATGCTCCATTGGTACTAAGGGACCCAAAGTGTGTCAAGAAAATATCCCCATTACACCACCACCATCATCAACATGAACCATTGATACAAGGCAGGATGGATCCACGCTTTCATGTTTACGCCAAATTCTGACCCTACTATCTGAATGTCGCAGCTTAAATAGAGACTCTTCAGACCAGGCAACATTTTTCCAATCTTCTATTGTCCAATTTTGGTGAGCCTGTGTGAATTATAGCCTCAGTTTCCTGTTCTTAGCTCACAGGAATGACACCCGGTATGGTTGTTCTGCTGCAGTAGCCCATCTGCTTTAAGGTTTGACATGTTGTGTGTTCAGAGATGGTATTCTGCATACCTTGGTTGTAACTAGTGGTTATTTACATTACTGTTGCCTTTCTTTAATCTCGAACCAGTCTGCCGATTCTCCTCTGACCTCTGACATCAACAAGGCATTTTCATCCACACAACTGCTGCTCACTGGATATTTTCTCATTTTCACACCATTCTTTGTAAACCCTAAAGATGGTTGTGCCTGAAAATCACAGTTGATCAGCAGTTTTTGAAATACTCAGACCAGCCCACCTGGCACCAAAAACCATACCACGTTCAAAGTCACTTAAATTCCCTTTCTTCCCCATTCTGATGCTCGGTTTGAACTTTAGCAAGTTGTCTTCACCACTTCTAGATGCCTAAATGCATTGAGTTGCTGCCATGTGATGGACTGATTAGCAATTTGTGTTACCAAGCAATTGAACAGGTGTACCTAATAAAGTGGCTGCTGAGTGTATATGTATATAAGCATATACATTTATATTTACAGTGAAATGACAGTCCCTCAGACCGCAATGTAAAGGCTCATTCCAGTGCTGTTTTTTTTTCTAACCCCCACATCCCCTCACTTTAACCTCTTATAACTGCTTCATGCTGTTATTTAAAAATAAATATGCTCATAATTTTTATTTTAAACAAATGAACAGAACACTTTATTTTTGGGGAACTCGGAGATATTTATTTCATTAACTAGAGGTCTGACCTCTGGTTAAATAATTCTAGCACAAAGTGCTACCTTGAGCTTGCGGTTGCATTAACCAACCACTTGTAATGGCTGGTTATTTAATGTACACCCGTAAATAGGCAAATTTGCCCCTTTATGGGCGCACGTTTAAATATTGCTTTACTTGTTATCTAAACATATGACATTATGCCCAAGTTGACAAGCAAAACTGCTTGGTGAAAACAGTGGCCTGGTTAAGTTCCAGATATCTGAACCTAGGCAAATGTAGAGTATGAAAGAAGATTAAAGCTAGGTGTAAAGCTCTAAATATATAGGTAGGCAGTATACTTGATGGTAAAAAGCTATTATGACTGGCAATGCAATTTAATTACAAAGAGGAACATTTCAAAAGCAAGACATCAAGAAAAACAAGAGAGATCAACAAATCAGCAAGAGAGAACAGAAAAACGAGGCCCTGATATTCAAAACCTCTCTTCTCAACACTGCAAGATCACTTCAGCACTGCGAGATCTCTAGTGAAACTTTCAAAAGGAAGATTTTGCTTTACTTCTCCAAGGGTGTTCCCTACATTTCTGGATGTGAAGGAAAGACAAGCCCAGTGCAATATAGCACTTCATGGCATGACTGTTCTGCTGCATTTACACTTTGTGCTTTCTATTTGATTTCACTTTACACTTCAGATTACATTTTATTACATTTATACTTTTCCCTTTCTATTTTGTATTTTATCTTGTGTACAGCGGTGTATATTTATGTGTATCTTTTACAAATTAGATTGCACTTTCCATATCTTTTATTTAAATTAAAACTGAAAACCTGTCAGCTTCAGTTTCCCAGAGAGATGTCATTATTTTCTATGGCCAGATAATCAAAGATTATCTACTTTGGAGAGATATTATAGTGCTGACTTCACAGAGGCAGAACTCACTGAATTAAGAAAAAGGAGGGGGACCTGGAAATCCCTGAGAGATACCTTCCATACGCCTAGATTTAGAGTTTTGTCGGTAAAGACCCGCATAGCTAACGCTGCTTTTTTTCCCAGCGCACCCTTAAAACAACGTTGGTATTTAGAGTTTTCTGAGTGGCTGCGTTAGGCTCAGAAAAGGGAGTGTTGAGCATAATTTACCTTCCCTTCAACTCTCAATACCAGCGTTGCCTACGGTAGCGGTAAGCTGGAAAAACGTGCTCATGCACAATATTTCCATAGGAAACAATGGGGCTGAGCTGGCTGGAAAAAAACCTAACACCTGCAAAAAAGCAGTGTTCAGCTCCTAACGCAGCCCCATTGTTTCCTATGGGGAAACACTCTCTAAGTCTGCACCTAACACCCTAAAATGAACCCCGAGTCTAAACACCCCTAACTTTATACACTTATTAACCCCTAATCTGCCGCCCGCGCTATCACTGATACCTGCATTATATTATTAACCCCTAATCTGCCGCTCCGGACACCGCCGCAACCTACATTATTCCTATGAACCCCTAATCTGCTGCCCCTAACATCGCCAACACCTATATTATATTTATAAAACCCCTAATCTGCCCCCCTCAATGTCGCCGCTACCTTACCTACACTTGTTAATCCCTAATCTGCCGACCGGACCTTGCCGCCACTATAATAAATGTATTAACCCCTAAACCGCCTTGCAAACACTATAATAAATTTTATTAACCCCTAATCTGCCCTCCCTAACATCGCCGCCATCTCTCTACAATTATTAACCCCTAATCTCCCGCCCGCAATGTCGCAGCAACTATAATAAAGTTATTAACCCTAAACCTAAGTCTAACCCTAACACCTCCTAACTTAAATATAATTTAAATTAAACAAAATAATATTCCTATAATTAAATAAATTATTCCTATTTAAAACTAAATACTTACCTATAAAATAAACCCTAATATAGCTACAATATAACTAATAATTACATTGTAGCTATTTTAGGATTTATATTTATTTTACAGACAACTTTGTATTTATTTTAACTAGGTACAATAGCTATTAAATAGTTAATAACTATTTAATAGCTACCTAGTTAAAATAAGTACAAAATTACCTGTAAAATAAATCCTAACCTAAGTTACAAATACACCTAACACTACACTATCATTAAATTAATTAAATAAATTAACTACAATTAGCTAAACTAAAATACAATTAAATAAACTAATCTATAATACAAAAAAAACAAACACTAAATTACAAAAAATAAAAAAAATTACAAGAAGTTTAAACTAATTACACCTAATCTAAGCCCCCTAATAAAATAAAAAATCCCCCAAAATAAAAAAATGCCCTACCCTATCCTAAATTACAAAAGTAATCAGCTCTTTTACCAGCCCTTAAAATGGCTTTTTGCGGGGCATTGCCCCAAAGTAATCAGCTCTTTTACCTGTAAAAAAAAATACAACCCCCCCAACATTAAAACCCACCACCCACGTATCCCTACTCTAACCCACCCAAACCCCCCTTAAAAAAACCTAATGCTAACCCCCTGAAGATCTCCCTACCTTGAGTCATCTTCACCCAACCGGGCCGAAATCTTCATCCAAGGTGCGCAGAGAAGGTCCTTCATCCGGTAGAAGTCTTCATCCAGGCGGCGTCTTCAATCTTGATCCATCCGGAGCGGAGCGGAGCCATCTTCAAAGGAGCCAACGTGGAGCCATCCTCTTCAACCGACAACTGAACGACGAATGAAGGTTCCTTTAAGGGACGTCATCCAAGATAGTGTCCCTTCAATTCCGATTGGCTGATAGGATTCTATCAGCCAATCGGAATTAAGGTAGGAAAAATCTGATTGGCTGATCCAATCAGCCAATCAGATTGAAGTTCAATCGTATTGAGCTCGTATTCTATTGGCTGATTGGAAATTTAAATAAATCTAAATAAAATAACTACAATTAAATAAATTCCTATTTAAAGGGCCACTGTAAGTAAATATTTTCTATGCCTGTTACTAACTAACTACCCCAAATACGCTTTTTATCAATAGCATTTCATTAACATATCTCTACCGTATATCAGAAATCTTGTCTGCAAATTTAATTGTTTTTCAAACCCACTCCATCGGTATCCTTTGCTCTGTACCAATCCGTTTACAATACCTAGGTTTCAAAATGGCGCTTTAAACACAAAGTTATTGGTTTAAGTATTTTGAACACGCAGTGCTGGAAATAGTGCGCAGAATAACGTGACATCATCGGCGAATAAAAGATATAACTTTTAGAACGTTATGAAACTTCGTTTTGGAGAAAATATAGGTCAGTAGGTTTTAATTAATGTTTATTAACATATGTTAGTTGTTTAGCTTAAAAATTATAACAGAAAGTAATCCTTTAACACTAAATACTTACCTATAAAATAAACCATAAGATAGCTACAATATAACTTATAGTTACATTGTAGCTAGCTTATGACTTATTTTTATTTTACAGGCAACTTTGTATTTATTTTAACTAGGTACAATAGTTATTAAATAGTTATTAACTATTTAATAACTACCTAGCTAAAATAAGTACAAAATTACCTGTAAAATAAATCCAAACCTAAGTTACAATTACAGCTAACACTACACTATCATTAAACTAATTACCTAAACTACCTACAATTAATTACAATTAAATTCAATAAACTAAATTACATTAAAAAAAACAACACTAAATTACAGAAAAAAAATTACAAGAAGTTTAAACTAATTACACCTAATCTAAACCTCCTAATAAAATAAAAAAGCCCCCCAAAATAATAAAATGCCCTACCCTATACTAAATTTCAAATAGCCCTTAAAAGGGCCTTTTGCGGGGCATTGCCCCAAAGTAATCAGCTCTTTTACCTGTAAAAAAAAATTACAATACCCCCCAACATTACAACCCACACACCCAACCATACTCTAAAACCCACCCAATCCCCCCTTAAGAAAACCTAACACTACCCCATTGAAGATCTCCCTACCTTGAGTCGTCTTCACCCAGCCGGGCACAAGTGGCCATCCGATCCGAGCAGAAGTCTTCATCCGATGGGGCAGAAGAGGACATCCAGACCGGCAGAAGTGCAATGCCCCGCAAAAGGCCCTTTTATTTGTAATTTAGTATAGGGTAGGGCTTTTTATTATTTTGGGGGGCTTTTTTATTTTATTAGGGGGCTTAGATAAGGTGTAATTAGTTTAAACTTCTTGTATTTTTTTTTCTTCCTGTAATTTAGTGGGTTTTTTTTTTCGTAATTTAGTTTATTGAATTTAATTGTAATTAATTGTAGGTAGTTTTGTAATTTAGGATAGGGTAGGGCATTTTTTTATTTTGGGGGGATTTTTTATTTTATTAGGGGGCTTAGATTAGGTGTAATTAGTTTAAACTTCTTGTAATTTTTTTATTTTTTGTAATTTAGTGTTTGTTTTTTTTGTATTATAGATTAGTTTATTTAATTGTATTTTAGTTTAGCTAATTGTAGTTAATTTATTTAATTAATTTAATGATAGTGTAGTGTTAGGTGTAATTGTAACTTAGGTTAGGATTTATTTTACAGGTAATTTTGTAATTATTTTAGCTAGGTAGTTATTAAATAGTTAATCTACCTAGTTAAAATAAATACAAAGTTGCCTGTAAAAGAAATATAAATCCTAAGCTAGCTACAATGTAACTATTAGTTATACTGTAGCTAGATTAGGGTTTATTTTATAGGTAAGTATTTAGTTTTAAATAGGATTAATTTATTTAATTATGTTAAATGTATTTCGTTTAATTTAAATTATATTTAAGTTGGGGGGGTCAGGGTTAGGTTTAGAAATAGAACAAGGGATATGGGAACGCGCTGTGATACAGCGTATGAGAAGGTATAATAGGCTATATATAGTATATAAAAAATGAACAGAAAAGATATATATTAAGATAATAAAATAATTTAATAAACACGATAGAACAAACAATGACCCTGCATCAAAATACAGATAAAAAATAATGTGTTAAAATATTACATTAATAAGACGTGATAGAATGTATCCAAGAAATGTGTAGCTGAGTCTGGATACACTACCTAAAAGAAACAATGTTGCACAATTGCAAACAATATTACACTGATAAAAAGTCAATATTACCGTCCTTACACACTTCAGCGTGGTGGATAATACTGTCTGATGTAACTACTTATGTGGATAGAGGCTTGACTTATGTAGCTTCCCTCGGCGTAGGTAATGTAACAAACAGAGGAAAAAGTTTTTCTTTGCTTACATCCGATGACTGTGAGTGAAATTTCCAATTGCGTTCACAGCAATGGTGGCGGGGTTTCCCGTGTTTGTGAGCCGGTTAGAATGAACTGCTTAGCAAATGTAGATCATGGGTGGGAATAACACATATATAGAGGCAATTTTATATGTTTAAAAGGCTCAATGCACCACACCTACCACGTATGTATGCTAAGCAGATATGTTGCAGGTAAGGCTTGTGACAGCGTCCATTTTGTTCAAATATCAGCATTTTGAAATGGTGCTGGATAGCATAAGTAGATCATGAGTGGGATTGGTGCTTCAAAAAACAACTCCGTGGATTAGAGCTTGTTTTATCCACCTCACCTACTACTTAATTTGAACAAATAATGAGCAAGGGTTAGGTTTAGACTTTGGTTAGGGGTTAATAACTTTAATATAGTAGCGGCGACATTGGGTGGACATATTAGGGGTTAATAAATGTAAGTAGGTGTCGGCGATGTTAGGGACGGCAGATTAGGGGTTAATAAAATTTAAACTAGTGTTGCGAGGTGGGAGTGCGGTGGTTTAGGGGTTAATACATTTATTAAAGTGGCGGCGATGTCCAGTCGGCAGATTAGGGGTTAATAATTGTAGGTAGGTGGCGGCGATGTTGGGGCGGCGCAGAGTAGGGGTTAATAAATATAATGTAGGTGTCGGCGATGCTAGGGGCAGCAGATTAGGGGTTCATAGGTATAATGTAGGTGGCGGCGATGTCCGGACGGCAGATTAGGGTTAAAAAAAAATTATTTTAGTGTTTGCGATGTGGGGGGGGGTCCTCGGTTTAGGGGTTAATAGGTAGTTTATGGGTGTTAGTGTACTTTTTAGCACTTTAGTTAAGAGTGTTATGTTCCGGCGTTAGCCCATAAAACTCTTAACTACTGACTTTTAAATGCGGTAGAAGTCTTGACAGGAGAGGGTCTACCGCTCACTTCTTCCAAGACTCGTAATACCGGCGTTAGCAAATCCTATTTAAAAAAGATAGGATATGCAATTTACGTAAGGGGATTTGCAGTAGCCTCGAGTCACGGAAGAAAAGTGGAGCGGTGAGCCTGTACCTGTCAGACTCGTAATACCAGCGTTAGGAAAAAAGCAGCGTTGGGACCCTCTCAACGCTGCTTTTTAAGGCTAACGCAAAACTTGTAATCTCAAAGTAAGTTTAAACTAACAATTAAACTAATATAACTATTAAACTAAAATTAAACTAACTACCAATTAAAGAAAACTAAAATACACATTAAAAAATCCTAACACTTCTATAAAAATTACAAAGTATCTAATTACAAAAAATAAAAAATACTAAATTACAAAAAATAACAAACACTAAATTACGAAAAATAAAAAATGAAATTATCAAAAATAAAAAAGAATTACACCTAATCTAATAGCCCTATAAAAATAAAAAAGCCTATCCAAAATAAAAAAAAACTAGCCTACAATAAACTACCAATAGCCCTTAAAAGGGCTTTTTGTAGGGCATTACCCTAAGTTAAACAGCTCTTTTACCTGTAAAAAAAAATACAAAGACCCCCAAACAGTAAAACCCACCACCCAACCAAACCCCCAAAATATAAAAAAACCTAACTCTAACAAAAACCTAAGCTACCCATTTCCCTGAAAATGGCCATTTGTATAGGCATTGCCCTTTAAAGGGCATTTAGCTATTTTTGCATTGCCCTGAAAAGGGCATTAAGCTCTTTAAGAAAAGCCCAAAACCTAAAGAAAAAAAATAACCCACCTAAAAAAGTTTAAAAAAATCCTAACACTAACCCCCAAAGATCCACTTACAGTTCCTGAAGTCCGGACATCCAGGCGCGAGAGGTCTTCATCCAGACGGCTCCATCTTTATATATCGTGAGACCGGCATCTTCTTCATCCCTGCAGAAGCGGAGCGGTCGGTGCGCGGAGGCGGAGGCCCAGGCGAAGGTCCAAGGTGGAGGTCCAGAAGGAGTTCCAAGACTGAGGTCCAGGCGGAGGTCAATCGATGCGACGTGGATGTCCTCTTAATGCAATGCGCACACTGAGGATGGAAATGCAAGGTACCCCTTTTATACTGGGGGTTCCATTGCATTCCTATTGGCTGAAAAATTTGAATTAGCCAATAGAAATTAGGGCTGCTAAAATCCTATTGGCTGTTCAAATTAGCCAATAGGATTTAAGCAGCTCTCATTCTAGACAGCAGAGTGTCTGGTGGTTTGTTTGCTTTCTTGTGAGATTTCTTTATCTTACTTTCTTTTAGGATAAGGTATTCTCCTTGAATTTTTTCAGTCAGGATATTGTAGATCCTTTTTTTGTCCTGATTCAGTTCCATAGGATTTTAAAAATCTTTAGTTTATGGTTAGTTTAATTTGTCCACGTATGAATCAGAAAACTACAGTTGTACATTTAGCTTCCTGGTTAAAGCAGCTATTAAGTATGGCTTCCAGAAATGTTACAGACCATTCTACTAGATTAGTTTTACTTTTAAAATTAAGTTTCTGTTGAATAGTTTGCACGAGCAGCAACTCGAATTTCTTTTGGGATTGCTTTTGACAGGAAAGTGGAGGCAGCTTTACCCTGCTTTGTCCTTTCTTACGGCTAGATTACGAGTTGTGCGTTAGGGTTCAAAAGCAGTGTTGAGAGGTCGCAACGCTGCTTTTAACCGCCCGCTGGTATTACGAGTGTTGAAATGACAGGCTCACCGCTCACTTTTTTGGCCAGACTCGGAAATACCGCAAATCCACTTACGTCAATTGCGTATCCTATATTTTCAATGGGACTTGCATAGCACCAGTCTAACCAAAAGTGAGCGGTAGACCTTCTCCAGTCAAGCCTGGTACCGCATTTAAAAGTCAGTAGTTAAGAGTTTTACACTACAACGCCGTAGCATAAAACTCTTAACTAAAGTGCTTAAAAGTACACTAACACCCATAAACTATCTAGTAACCCCTAAACCGAGGCCCCCCACATCGCAAACAATAAAATACATTTTTAACCCCTAATCTGCTGCACCGGACATCGCCACTACTATAATAAATATATTAACCCCTAAACCGCCGCACTCCCCGCATCGCAAACACTAGTTAAATATAATTAACCCCTAATCTGCCTGCCCTAACATCGCCAACACCTACCTACATTTATTAACCCCTAATCTGCCGCCCCCAACATCGCCACCACTATAATAAAGTTATTAACCCCTAAACCTAAGTCTAACCCTAAACCTAACACACCCCTAACTTAAATATAATTTTAATAAATCTAATAAAATTACTACAATTAGCTAAATTATTCCTATTTAAAACTAAATACTTACCTGTAAAATAAACCCTAAGATAGCTACAATATAACTAATAATTACATTGTATCTAGTTTAGGGTTTATTTTTTATTTTACAGACAACTTTGTATTTATTTTAACTAGGTACAATAGTTATTAAATAGTTATTAACTATTTAATAACTACCTAGCTAAAATAAAGACAAATTTACCTTTAAAATAAAACCTAACCTATGTTACAATTACACCTAACACTACACTATAATTACATTAATTACCTAAACTAAATACAATTAATTACAATTTTAAAAAATTATCTAAAGTACAAAAAACACTAAATTACAGAAAATAATAAAATAATTACAAGAATTTAAACTAATTACACCTACTCTAACCCCCCTAACAAAATAAAAATGCCCCCCAAAATAAAAAAAAGCCCTACCCTACACTAAATTACAAATAGCCCTTAAAAGGGCCTTTTGTGGGGCATTTGCTCCAAAGTAATAAGCTCTTTTACCTGTAAAAAAAAGTACAATACCCCCCAACATTAAAACCCACCACCCACACACCTCAACCCTACTCTAAAACCCACCCAATACCCCCTTAATAAAACCTAACACTAACCCCTTGAAGATAACCATACCTTGAGAAGTCTTCACCCAACTGGGCCGAAGTCCTGAACGAAGCCGGGCGAAGTGGTCCTCCAGACGGGCAGAAGTCTTCATCCAAGCCGGGAAGGAAGAGGATCCTCCAAACAAGCAGAAGTCTTCAATCCAGGCGGCATCTTCTACCTTCATCCATCCGGCGCAGAGCGGCTCCATCTTCAAGACATCCGACGTGGAGCATCCTCTTCAAACAACGTCCAACTGAAGAATGAAGGTTCCTTTAAATTAAGTCATCCAAGATGGCGTCCCTTCAATTCTGATTGGCTGATAGAATTCTATCAGTCAATCGGAATTAAGGTAGAAAGAATCCTATTGGCTGATGCAATCAGCCAATAGGATTGAAGTTCAATCCTATTGGCTGATCAATCAGCCAATAGGATTGAGCTGGCATTCTATTGCTGATTGGATCAGCAAATAGAATGCAAGCTCAATCCTATTGGCTGATTGCATCAGCCAATAGGATTTTTTCTACCTTAATTTCCGATTGGCTTGATAGATTCTTTCAGCCAAACGTTATTGAAGGGAAGCCATCTTGGATGACGTCATTCAAAGGAACCTTCATTCTTCAGTTGGACGTCGTTTGAAGAGGATGCTCCGCGTTGGATGTCTTGAAGATGGAGCCGCTCCGCGCCGGATATAAGATAGAAGATGCCACCTGGATGAAGACTTCTGCCCGTCTGGAGGGACCACTTCGCCCGGCTTCGTTGAGGACTTCGGCCCAGTTGGGTGAAGACTTCTCAAGGTAGGGTGATCTTCAAGGGGTTAGTGTTAGGGTTTTATTAAGGGGGAATTGGGTGGGTTTTAGAGTAGGGTTGGGTTGGGTGGGGTGGTGGGTTTTAATGTTGGGGGGGGTATTGTACTTTTTTTTACTGGTAAAAGAGCTGATTACTTTGGGGCAATGCCCCGCAAAAGGCCCTTTTAAGGGCTATTTGTAATTTAGTATAGGGTAGGGCTTTTTATTATTTTGGGGGGCTTTTTATTTTATTAGGGGGATTAGATTAGGTGTAATTAGTTTAAGAAACTTGTAATTATTTTATTATTTTCTGTAATTTAGTGGCTTTTTATACTTTAGATAATGGTATTTAATTGTATTTAGTTTAGGGAATTAATTTAATTATAGTGTAGTGTTAGGTTTAATTGTAACTTAGGTTAGGTTTTATTTTACAGGTAAATTTGTCTTTATTTTAACTAGGTAGCTATTAAATCGTTAATAACTATTTAATAACTATTCTACCTAGTTAAAACAAATACAAAGTTGCCTGTAAAATAAAAACAAATCCTAACATAGCTACAATGTAACTATCAGTTATATTGTAGCTATCTTAGGGTTTATTTTATAGGTAAGTATTTAGTTTTAAATAGGAATAATTTAGTTAATTGTAGTTATTTTATTTATTTAAATTATATTAAGTTAGGGGGGGTTAGGGTTAAGAACTTTAATATAGCGGCGGTGTCGTTGGGGGGGCGGCAGATTAGGGGTTAATAAGTGTAGGTAGGTGGCGGCAACATTGGGGGCGGCAGTTTAGGTGTTAATAATATAATGTAGGTGTTGGCGATGTTGGGGGCAGCAGATTAGGGGTTCATAAGTATAATATAGGTGGTGATGGTGTCCGGAGCGCAGATTAGGGGTTAATAATATAATGTTGGTGTCGGCGATGTCGGGGGCGGTGGATTAGGGGTTAATAAGTGTAAGATTAGGGTTGTTTAGACTCAGGGTTCATTTTAGGGTGTTAGGTGTAGACATAAAATGTTTTTCCCCATAGGAATCAATGGGGCTGCTTTAAGAGCTGAACGCTGCTTTTTTGCAGGTGTTAGACTTTTTTCAGCCGGCTCTCCCCCATTGATTCCTATGGGGAAATCGTGCACAAGCACGTTTTGCCAGCTCACCGCTACCGTAAGCAGCGCTGGTATTGAGGTGAGATGTGGAGCAAAATTTTGCTCTCCGCTCACTTTTCTGCGGCTAACGCCAGGTTTCTAAAAACCCGTAATACCAGTGCTGTCTGTAAGGGAGCGGTGAGGGAAAACTGCTCATTAGCACCGCACCCCTGTTATCTCAAAACTCGTAACCTAGGTGTTACTTCTCTATTTTTCTTGGCTATATTTTAGACCAGAATACCAAAGAGGTGGGAAGGATTAAAGCTTGTGGAATACTGGGTATCTTTGCCTCCTCCTAGTGGCCAGGGTTTGAATTTTAGGAGTAATGGCTTGTGGACTCTCACCACCATGAAATAAATGTATTTATCAGGTAAGCATAATTTATTTTCACTTACAGAACTTAAAAAGCACTTCACCTTAGAAGTACCAATGGAAAAAAAAAAGGAATGATGTGATTAAACAATTTTTCTTTTTACTGAGTTAGACCTTCTAATTTCAAATCTATTAAAAAAAATGGGTTTTTAATTTAGAATTTGCCTTTGAGATTACTACATTTATTTTAGTTACAGACTTTGCTGACCAAAAAAGTGTCACTTGGAGATTATCTACCTATTCTTGTTTACTTTTTTTTATATATTTATTTTTTTTGCACGTCAATCACATTTTTTCTGCCCACCTCTCTCATTGTCTCCTCTCTCTTCCCTGTCTCTAATGATTTTATTCACTTTGATTTATTATTGATTTACTTTTAACCTTCTATAGCTGTTTACTATTAAAATTATATTATCGTATGGTCCTTTTAACATGGTTGCGGTTTGCTGGAACAAATGCGATCCTTTTCTCACCTGAATCTAAAAAATTGCTAATTACGAAAGTAGTGATAAAAATACATATAATCATCATCTGCAGTTGAATGTGATTAAGAATAATGTGTGTGCATGAAAATCAGGGGTCACAAAAATTTACCTATGCCCAGAATGATTTAAATTATTAGAGAAAGGAGGGTGCATTAGCACTGTGTAATCAACAAGCATCAAGGTAATTTGTCCAATTTAATCAGTTTTTAGACCACTGATTTGTGTGAGCAATTAGGCAGCTGCTGATTAATAAAATGTGAGAATTGATTTTTATGCAAATAACATGGAATGGATATCATTGTAATAGATTAAAGCTGGATTATTGAAGGTAAGAAAAAACACAGGGTTAAGCAGATAACATGTTGAATAGCACTTGTTTTGCAAAACATATTCCATTTCACTAGATAAGATGTAAATTGTAAGTTATAAAAAATAAAGGTTATGTAGTTGTTGTTGTCCATGTGGTGACTGTGAAATATCATAATATCCAAATATTATGTGTAATGTGGTCTATGGCCCCTTAAGAGATAGTTTTAGTTTCAATTAACCTAATATTTTTCAAAATATTGTATTTTGTATAATGGTGATGGTTATTTTTTACAAATATTATGCCTATGATTAGGGCTAAGACTAGACAAAATATATCAGACAAGTATTGTCTGCTGTTTCATCACTGTTACTTTATATATTTTTTTTCTAAAATGTTTCTATAATAAAGGGAAAAGTCTGTTTTGGTTTTAAAGGGACATACAAGTGCAAACATGAAATGCTGTAATATGTAAGAGCATTTTATGATTGAACTGTTTCTTGCATGATCAGCGCCAAAGCAGCAGTGCACCACTGGGACCTAGCTGAACACATCTGGGGCCCGATCTGATATGCAGCGTCGCCCGCAAAAGCTGGCGATGCTGAAATTTGCGCTGGTTTGGTATCCTATATATGGCGTAACCTAGAAGTTACGCTCATATATTTGTGCCGTCGCCCGTAGTTTTTTGGGCCATAGGCAGGTATACCAAACCAGCGCAGTTTGGTATCCAATATACAGCGTAAGGACTTACGTGGCGAAAATGGAGAAATCTTACTCCATTTTCACCTCGCCACAAAATGCAGCCGTAGTAAGCCTTACGCTGTCTATTGGAGCCCCGTAACTCCCTAAACTAGCTGCTAAATAAACCCAACACCTAACGCATGCGCAATGCCTTTCTACCTGTCAACCGCAATCTGCTAAATAAAACCTAACACTTAACGCATGCGCAATATCTATCTACCTGTCAACCGCGATCCCCCGCCGCAATCCCTAATAAAGTATTTAACCCCTAAACCACCGCTCCCAGACCCCGCCGCCACCTACAATAAAAGTATAACCCCCTAATGTGATCCCCCTACACCGTTGCAAGCTACATTACATACCCCCTAATGTGAGTCCCTTACACCGCCGCCATCTATCTTACCTACCCCCTAATGTGAGTCCCTTACACCGCGGCCATCTATCTTACCTACCCCCTAATGTGAGTCCCTTACACCCCCGCCATCTATCTTACCTACCCTCTAAAGTGAGTCCCTTACACCACTGCCATCTATCTTACTTACCCCCTAAAGTGAGCCCCTACCCCGCCGCCATCTACCTTACCTACCCCCTAAAGTGAGCCCCTACCACCCCGCCGCCATCTACCTTACCTACCCGCTAAAGTGAGCCCCCTACCCCGCCACCATCTACCTTACCTACCCCCTAAAGTGAGCCCCTTATACCGCCGCCATCTACCTTACCTACCCCCTAAAGTGAGCCCCCTACCCCCGCCGCCATCGACCTTACCTACCCCCTAAAGTGAGCCCCCTACCCCGCCGCCATCTACCTTACCTACCCCCTAAAGTGAGCCCCTTACACGCCGCCATCTATTTTAAAAATATTAACCCCTAATTTAATCCCCCTACACCGCCGCCAGCTATATTAACTATATTAACCCTAAATATATTAGGGTTAATATAGTTAATATAGTTATTATATTATATATATTAACTATATTAACCCTAATTATATTAGGGTTAATATAGTTATTATATTATATATATATTAAGTATAATAACCCTATCTAACTCTAGCATCCCTAACTAAATGCTTATTAAAATAAATCTAATTAATATTATTAATTAAAATATTCCTATTTAAATCTAAATACTTACCTATAAAATAAACCCTAAGATAGCTACAATGTAATTAATAATTACATTGTAGCTATTTTAGGGTTTATATTTATTTTACAGGTAACTTGGTATTTATTTTAACTAGGTACAATAGCTATTAAATAGTTAATAACTATTTAATAGCTACCTAGTTAAAATAATTACCAATTTACCTGTAAAATAAATCCTAACCTAAGTTACAAATAAACCTACACTATCACTAAATTAAATAAACTACAAATATCTAAACTAAAATACAATAAAATAATCTAAACTAAATTACAAAAACAAACAAACACTAAATTACAAAAAATAAAAAAAAGATTACAAGATTTTTAAGCTAATTACACCTATTCTAAGCCCCCTAATAAAATAATAAAGCCCCCCAAAATAAAAAAATGTCCCTACCTATTCTAAATTAAAAAAGTTCAAAGCTCTTTTACCTTACCAGCCCTTAAAAGGGCCTTTTGCGGGGCATGCCCCAAATAATTCTGCTCTTTTGCCTGTAAAAGAAAAACACAATACCACCCCCCAACATTACAACCCACCACCCACATACCCCTATTCTAACCCACCCAAACCCCCTTTAAAAAACCTAACACTACCCCCCTGAAGATCTCCCTACCTTGTCTTCATCCAGCCGGGCCGAACTCTTCATCCGATCCGGGCGATGTCCAATCAAGCGGCAGTGAAGTCTTCTTCCATCCGGGCGATGTCTTCAATCAAGCGGCAGTGAAGTCTTCTTCCATCCAGCGATGTCTTCTTCCATCCGGCGAAGTCTTCAAGCAAAGCGGCATATTCAATCTTCTTTCTTCGCTCCTCCGCCGCGGAGCATCCATCCAGCACGACGACTTCCCGACGAATGAGGTACCTTTAAATGACGTCATCCAAGATGGCGTCCATCGAATTCCGATTGGCTGATAGGATTCTATCAGCCAATCGGAATTAAGGTAGAAAAATCTGTTTGGCTGATTGAATCAGCCAATCAGATTCAAGTTCAATCCGATTGGCTCACATTAGGGGGTTATAGATTTAATATAGCTGGCGGCGGGGTCCGGGAGCGGCGGTTTAGGGGTTAATACATTTTTTATTGTGAGGGGGGATAGCGGATAGAGGGTATTTGTGTCGGGCTATGTTTGGGAGGCGTGTTAGACAGTACGGGTGATTCTATAACTTTAGTCAGGTTTTGTAGGCGCCGGCAGTTTCTAAAGTGCCGTAAGACACTGGCGACTCCAGAAATTTGTACTTACGCAGATTTCTGGACATCGCTGGTTTGTGAGACTTACGGCACTTTAGCCTCTGATGGCGCCGTATATAGGATAGCTCGAGTTGCGAGCTGAAACTGCGGGCGGCGGGGGTTCCCTCGCTTGCGCCGCAAACTACGATCTTTATCGGATCGCGCCCCTGGTGAGCCAATCAATGACAATGGGCATATGTGTGCTGCCACTAATCCTCATCTAGCTCACAACAGCACCCCCCCCCCAAGGGTACCTAGATATGCTTTTGAACAAAGGATACCATAAGAATGAAGTAAATTTGATAGCAGAAGTAAATTGAAAAGTTTCTTCTAATTGCATGCTCCATCTGAACCATGAAAAAATATCGATAAAAAACCTTAAAATATAAATATCCTATTTTATATACAAAATATGTTGAAGAAAATATAAAGCTTATTATTATGAGTCACTATATTTTCCATATTGTGCTGGAAATAATTTTAATAAGGGCTGATTATTTTTTATACAATAAAGAGAGATGTATTTGTATTTTTAGGATAGTTTAATAATATGAAGATTTTTTAATTCTATTTTAAAATGGACGGTTTGTTTAAATAGTTTTATTCAATCTAAAGGAAAACTACTATGTGCTTTAGTATAAGCGACTTACAAAAATAAAATTGTTTTTAAGTTAAAGCAGGTATCTATTTTATAGAATTAACGCCAAAAAGAACATGAGCAATTGTCAAAAACAAGAAAGGAATTTATTTGAGGATGACTTTCACAGAGTTTCGATTCTGTAGCAGGAGTTAAAGCATAAAATCCAGCTGTGACATTTTTAGAGAGCAAGAC
Source organism: Bombina bombina (assembly GCF_027579735.1). Lineage (NCBI taxonomy): Eukaryota > Metazoa > Chordata > Amphibia > Anura > Bombinatoridae > Bombina > Bombina bombina. Next base: position 688,139,553 of record NC_069501.1, on the reverse strand, counting down.
TCCCAGCAGCTCCGCATAAAATGAAAAATACTGACATATATAGGTCCATGTTGTTAATATTTTCCATGCAAGAAAGACTTCTTACAGTGTTCAGGCTGTGGAAGTGTCTTGACCATCTATTTCAAAGCATCTATCTCTTCTTATTTTGTAAACTCTGAACTCAAAGAAAAAATGGATTCTGTACAGCTAACTAGTTTATTGAAATGTGCATTTTATCCAGAATGGTTTATACTTCTTAAAATAGATATTTAAAATTAAAATAATTTTAAAAAAAGTGTCATTATATAAATGAACGGAGGGAGATTGCACATTGTCCAATTATAGCTCATAGTGTATATCACAAAATTGTAAAAACAGTATGAATGAAGTAGAATTAGCCTATGCACATGATACAGATAATAATTTAATGTAACTTCATGGCTAACATGATATGTCTTTATTACCTGTGTCTACAATATGTAGAGAGGTAATTGATTTGCAGTGCTAAGAATGGTTTAAAACAGAGGGGTCGATGAAAATCCTTTAGAATAGTTTATCTAATATTTTTTCTACAAAATTGACTATTAAAGTTCAAGGGGAATTTTTGTAAATAAACAAATAAATTTGCTAAAGAATTATAATGGACCCTAGATTTCTGCACTCCAGCAAACCCTTTTTAACTGCTAAAATGTCTATATTAAATAAGTGATACTATTAAATAATTAAATAAGTGATACTATTAAATAATACTAAATGAAATAACATTTAGCTAGATTACGCGTTTAGAGCGCTATAGGGATTTTAACGACCGCCACAAAAGCAGCATTATTTACCTCCCTATAGCGCTGGTATTACGAGTTTTAAAAAAGCAGGCTTGTGCGGCGCAAAATGGTTGCGTTGAGCTCCATACCACACCGAAAACAATTGCTGCTTTGACGTGTTCGTGCATGATTTCCCCATAGACATCAATGGGGAGAGCCGGCAAAAAAAAAGCCTAACACCTGCGATCGCGGAATTAAATGCTCTGTATCGCAGTCCCATTGATGTCTATGGGGAAATAAAAAGTTATGTTTAAACCTAACACCCTAACATAAACCCCAAGTCTAAACACCCCTAATTTGCCATCCCCAACATCGCTGCCACCTACATACAGTTATTAACCCCTATTCTGCCACCCAAACATCGCCACCACCTACATACAGTTATTAACCCCTGAAATAAAACCTAAGTTAGCTATAATATAACTATTAGTTATATTGTAGCTAGCTTAGGTTTTATTTTTATATCACAGGTAAGTTTGTATTTATTTTAAATAGGTAGACTAGTTAGTAACTAGTTCCAATCAGCCAATAGAATGAGAGCTCAATCCTATTGGCTGACTGGAACAGCCAATAGGATTTTAGCAGCTCTAATCCTATTGACTGATTGAAACCTTTCAGCCAATAGGAATGCAAGGGACACCATCTTGGATGATGTCACTTGCATTCACGTTCCAGTGTACGGTGGAGACCGTATGAAGAGGATACTCCACACCGGATGTCAGGATGGACCCGCTCTGCGCTGGATGGATGAAGATAGAAGATGTCATCTAGATGAAGACTTCTTGCCGCCTGGATGAGGACTTCGTCGGCTGGATGAAGATAGAAGAGGCTGTCTGGATAAAGACTTCTTGCCGCATGGATAATGACTTTGCCAGCTGGATGGATCCTTCAAGCGGGACTTCAAGAACTGTAAGTGGATCGTCAGGGGTTAGTGTTAGGTTTTTTAAGGTTTTTTTGGGTGGGTTTTATTTTTAGTTTAGTGTCTGGGCATGTAAAAGAGCTAAATGCCCTTTTAAGGGCAATACCCATACAAATGCCCTTTTCAGGGCAATGGGGATCTTAGGTTATTTTAGATAGTTATTTTATTTGGGGGGGTTGGTTGTGGGAGTGGTGTGTTTTACTGTAGGGGGGTGTTTGCATTTTTTTTACAGGTAAAAGAGCTGTTATCTTTGGGGCAATGCCACACAAAAGGCCCTTTTAAGGGCCATGGGTAGTTTATTGTAGGCTAGGTTTTTTTATTTGGGGGGGGGCTTTTTTATTTGGATAGGGCTATTAGATTAGGTGTGATTCTTTTTTATTTTTGATAATTTGTTTCTTATTTTTCGTAATTTAGTGGGGTTATTTAATTTTTTTAGTAATTAGATACTTTTTGTAATTTTTAGAGTAGTGTTAGGATTTTTTTAATGTGTAGTTTAGTTTAATTTAATTGGTAGTTAGCTTAATTGTAGTTTAAAATTAATTTAATTAATTTAATTTAACAGGTAAGTTTCAATTTAATTTAAGATAGGGAAATTGTAATTTTAATATAAAGTTAGGAGGTTGTTAGGTTTAGGGGTTAATAGTTTATTATAGTATATTTTGTTGTGGGGGGTTTGCGGTTTAGGGATTAATAGGTTTATTATAGCGGTGGTGTGGGCGGACGGCAGTTTAGGGGTTAATAATATTTAAATAGTGTTTGCGATGCGGGAGGGCAGCGGTTTAGGCGATGACAGGGAGCGGGGAATAGGGCTTAATACATTTTAATAGTGGCAGTGATGTCGGGAGAAGCAGATTAGGTGTTAAAACATTTATTATAGTGTTTGCAATGCGGTCTCGGTTTAGGGGTTAATAGGTAGTTTATGGGTGTTAGTGTACTTTGTAACACTTTAGTTATGAGTTTTATGGTACAGCTTTGTAACGTAAAACTCATAACTACTGACTTTCAGATGGCGGTACGGATCTTGTTGGTATAGGGTGTACCGCTCACCTTTTGGCCTCCCTGGCAAACTCGTAATACCGGCGCTATGGGAGTCCCATTGAAAAAGGACTTTTTTTAAAGTGCAGTACTGACGTTGCTTGACAGGCTAAAAGGTGTGCGGTACACCTATATCGACAAGACTTGTAATAGCAGCGTTAGGGAAAATGAAGCGTTATTGGCCATAACGCTGCTTTTTCAATCATAACGCAAAACTCGTAATCTAGGTGATAAGTAGGTAATATTTTGGTCTTCTTGACATCTGCAGTCAATATAACCCATAGAAAATCAAAATTCAAGTTAATCTGTGCTGTACAATAAAGGAATGCACCCTGTACTAGTGTAAACTGTAAAGAGAATGTTTATTTAAAGGGACATAAAACAAGTTGGGAAAGAGGCAAAATATAATAATATGTACTTTAATTACTTTACCCTTAAATTTATACTGTAGTGCCTCGCCATTAACCCTTTCATTTAAGTTTCCGAATTGTAAAGCTCTAACTTCCCCCACACATTTCCTTCTATGGCTGTATCTATATATATTGTTGTTTTAGTAGAATGCAAAAATGCATAGGGATTAACTGTTGGAGCATGCCTGGAAGCTGGGAACTCAGTTGAAATATAATGCCTGTGTCAAAACACTGATAAGGGGGTGGAGTGTAGTGCTCCAGACAGCATGGCTTTGTAACTAATTTTGCTTATTTTTGACAATTATTTTAAAATACTTGCCAATAATTTTTAAATATTTTTTTTATGCAAATTATTTTTAATTACTTAGCCCTTTTAGGATATGCACAGATCTCAACCTGTTTTATGGCACTTTAAGTAATACTTAAATTGCTAACAGAGATGGATATCTATCAATTATTTCCATGTTTTTAGTTACAAATATTGTAAAATATTGTTTAAGTATAGATATTAGTTCAAATTGATTTAATGTTTATCTTATTAAATCACGTTACCAAAGCCCTTTGGGTGTTGAATGTGAAGAAATTCCTATATAGAGTTACTCATAAAAGTGAGGAACTGGTTGCTTCTACGTGACAAACATTGTTATTATTATTGTTATTATTACAACAGGCATTACTGCAGGTACAAATCCCTTTATTCAAACAGGTTGGGACCAGAAAACGTTTGGATTTCAGAATAGTTTGAATTTTGGAGTATTTGTATATTTGCATTTGTAAAATGGAACTAATTGTTGACAACACTATTTTATGTCATTTAGGCAATATTTACGTGTCATAATAGAGCTTATACATGCAATCTAAAGGTAGTTTTTAATACTTTTGTACACTTAGTACCATCAGAAATATAGTAGATACTGTAATCAGAAAAAAATTCCCCACAAGTAAGTCAAAACCAAAGATGCAGGCATTCTTCTCTGCCTGCATCTTTGGTTTTGACTTACTTGTGGGGAATTTTTTTATAAAAAAGAAATACTAATGAAAAAGTTGCGATTTGGCAATAATTCCGGATTTGGGAATATGCACCTTTATTATTATTTGAATACAATATCAAATAGCAGGAAGCAAATGTTACTTACATAACTATATTTATCAGAAATGTGTCTAGAAATGGTGATTTAGAAATAACAATTTCATATAACTCGCAAAAAGTGCTTATATAGGAAACACATCTATAGGGTTGGAGCACAGTTTATCATATTCCTAAAACCAAGCATGAGCAAATACAGGTATTGCTTTTCCGTAATAATGTCATTGAGTCTGCTTGAAAAGGTAAATGACTGGGGATTTGGGAGATAATGTAGGTTAAAGCAAATGTGAGCAAATATAATCTAGTGAATCTATAACATGGTTGCAGTGACTTGCTGGGCTTATGAGGAAGATCTGTTATTCATACTAAGTGGACCAAAAAGAATCATGGTAGAACACAGCAAGAACACAAAGAATTATTGTCACGTCTGCACACATAGATAACATGGTATCTTTCCAGCTTTTTCACAAGAAATGAAACATAGGGTGAAAATAAAGATTAATATCTACGGTGTATGTGAAAAAAAAATGATACCTGAAATAAGTCAAAACATCTCTAACACAGCTGCTAAGCAATATTCAGAAGTAGATAAAAAATAAGACTGTCAAGAAAAGAAGTTGGATGTGCTAGTGATTACTTCAAAAATCCTGGATAAGTTTCCATAAGGTGTCACTCAGTATACTGAATATTCTTCTACACTACAGCTCTCTGGTAAGGAAATAAAAGGTCATACGCATACAAAAATAGACACCATTTGTAAGCTACAAGAAAAAAATGTCACAGTTGTCATTGTAACCAAGCAAATAACAACTGCTTTTTTCTCCTTCTAGATTCCCTATGTTACTGCACTGGAATAAAAATAATCAGAAATGTCAAATTATTACTAAATGTCTTAATGTAATTGTGCATATCATTAGTGATCATCATGACATGTAAGTGCCCTGTCAAAATATTTATGTGAGAATGATATATTTTTCTATTTATTCATAAATACACATTTTATATATATATATATATATATATATATATATATATATATATATATATATTTATATACTGTATATATTTATATATATATATAATTTGTTTTTGTCAAATTTATATTCATTAATATTTATTGCATTTTCATTATATTCATTTATATTCATTAATATTTATTGTATTTTCATTATATTCATTTATATTCATTGCATTTTCAGTGGAATTTAGGGAAATCACTTGAAGCATTCATTGTGTTGAGCTATTTCAATTGCTTTTGTTTGATTTGTTCATTGCAAACAGGTGAAAGTCTGTACATTTTTCTAATAAACCTGATTTGAAATGGTGGTTGAAAAATTTTGATTACAATTGTATGTCTAATATATAAAAATCTGTCACATTTAAATGTTTAAGATGATGATTATTATAATATCAAAAATAATAATCGTAATAATCATATTTTTAATCATAATAAGTATACCTTTACTAGAAAACATCCACATTTTCAATTGGGAATGATAGAATCAAACCTCGTTGTTTTTGCTCAGAAATTCTTGTATGAAGTCTGAGTCTAATGGGTGACAAAATATGTTAAATAATAGATATATTCCTTCTTTGATCCTAGTTTTACTGTCTACGGAATTGAAAAGAAAATCCAAATGCATTAAAAATGAGAAGCACACTTTTTATATAAAACATCTACTGTAAGAAAAAGATTTTTCAGTGTGATATAATGTATTTGTTCTTTCAGCACTGGCGTCTGCGACTTTAATCTTTTATTGATGATACCATGAAATAAATAAATTTTACAGCAGCATGAAGGACAAAACACACACAGCTTGTCTATGGATGCTATAATAAAAATTTCATGAGTAAGGCCTCAGGATTCTCAGGCACACAATTATTTGCAATTTGAGATTCCAGCACATGTGTATGTAATAAAATAGCTGCCAAATTCCTTAATGCAGCATAGATTTTCAATAGTATAAAGCACTTTTCATCTGGTCAAGAATATCTGGGAAAGTTAGAGATTAGTTCTTACTTTGTAATTGTTTAATTCATCATCTTATCGTTACACCTATTAATGATGTATCAGTATTAAATCGTAGGGAAAAAATAGTAATATTAAAATAATAATGAATAATTTTACTACATAAAGGACCATTACAGAAAAAAAATTACATGATCTAATTTGTTAGAGCATGTCATGATGCTTTTGGGCCCCTGTGGTGCAGGCTTGCTCATGTGTACCTGTTAACCTGCAAGTTGCAAAGCAGCGGTCTTATGATGGCTGCTTTGTAACCTCTCTGCCACTCTGAGGTTGCAGCCTGTTTTCCATAGAGAAAAGCAAATAGCTTCCCAAGTCGGGAACGTTTTCCACCCATGCTATAGTACATTGGACCCTATGTGATTAACCCCTTTTAAACTACTGCTCAGGAGCTGCACTGGTGGTCATAAGTGGAAATTGCTGCTGGACCAATTTACAGCACTTGCTGCACAGATGGGTCATACAACAAACGTCATGATTAGGTCAGCTCAGGATTTCTCTTTGGACCAGCTATGCTCTGTAGCTCCTGTAAAGACTATAACTGAATCACTTCTTTGAGCAGCCTTTGAATAAATCATAGACACATATATGTGATGAATCAGTTACCACATAATTATCATTGACCAATGGCTCTGACTCCGTATTAGTTAAACCCAACGCTTATCAAAGTTGCAAATATATACTCCATGGACAACGCAAGATTCTTTGTAAATGAAATGGACACATTAAGGAGCTTATGATGACTATGCATACATATATAACCTTTTATGGCAGACCTACAGTCTTTATTATTAATTATTCCTTGAAAATCTAAAATTGTGTTCAAATTCACTGTAAGGTCACTCATCATTAGATAAATACTTTACACCACATCAGGTATATGTTCACAAAATAGAGTCCTGTATTTTCATGGCAAATAAGAACCAAGAGGCCTATTAAGTCTGCCCCTATTTATTTCTGAAGTGTACGCTTTTAAGAACCCTTATGCATATCCATTCCTTAATTTCCATATAGTCTTTTCCCTTGAATATATGTTTATTTCATGAATCAATCACCCTTTTTGAAAAGAAATCCTTCAACAAATTACTCCTGAACCTCTTTTAGTAAAGTCTCAGCATTATTAAAGTCCTTAATAAACTTAACGGTTTCCATCATATTAATGGCAAAAATTATATAAAATAGAAAAAAAATAAACTTCTCTAGATTGATTGAGTAATGTATTGACTAAACGAATATGTTCTGTCAGGTTGTTTTTATAGTCGATATGTATAAAAACACAGCCTTTAATCAGTTCTGAGATGGACAATGTCATATATATATATATCTTTGAAAGATCTGAGGCGAAGGTCTTGTCTGCTGATGCAAAGACTGAAATGTTGACAAACTCAAATATCTTATTCTCAGAAAGCGGAGCAGAGAAGATTTAGAGATAGCTGTATATAGAAGTGCTAGTCTCAAAACAAATTGAAGCAGTAGCACAGAAAATAAAAGCAATAAGAACAGACTTTGAATATATTATGTAGTGCACAGACTTATAACATCTAAACATTCCCTAAAATCAAACAGTATTATGTGCTTGATAATTTTTAATGAACTGTTAATAATGCATTAACATTGGATTTAAATATTTAAAGGACGTGCAGCAAATCTGTTTTTCGCAGTTGTAAATCAAAACTTGCGCTATGGCTTTTTCACCTTTGGGATTGCGCAGGTATTAAAAGATGCAAAATAACTTATTTTGCGCGCATTAAACTGCATAATCCAAAATAACCAAACCTTTCATGTATTCCCCCATAGAAGTCAATGGAGAAGACACATGAAATTATATTTCATATTGCAAGAATGTTTTCTTAACGGAATATTTTTTATTTATTTATAAATAAATATTTCTCTATGTGTGTGATGCTTTTTGTACTGATATATCTATTTATTGAGAGATATGTATGTGAATATATATATGTCTAGATATCTTGAGATCTATATGCGAATATCTCTTTAAAAATGTACATATTGTTTAATGTGCATAAGATTGTAATGTGAAATATTTTCATTATCTCCATAGTTAAACATATCTCTATACATATAAATCCATGTTTCCTTATGTATGTGTATGTATGTCAATGTAAAATCCCTTTGTCAACTTTTTTTTTCTAACACACTATGGCCTAGATTTAGAGTTCGGCGGTAGCCGTCAAAACCAGCGTTAGAGGCTCCTAACGCTGGTTTTGGCCGCCCGCTGGTATTTGGAGTCAGTGATTAAAGGGTCTAACGCTCACTTTACAGCCGCGACTTTTCCATACCGCAGATCCCCCTACGCCATTTGCGTAGCCTATCTTTTCAATGGGATCTTTCTAACGCTGGTATTTAGAGTCGTTTCTGCAGTGAGCGTTAGAGCTCTAACGACAAGATTCCAGCCGCCTGAAAAAAGCAGGAGTTAAGAGCTTTCTGGCTAACGCCGGTTTATAAAGCTCTTAACTACTGTACCCTAAAGTACACTAACACCCATAAACTACCTATGTACCCCTAAACCGAGGTCCCCCCACATCGCCGCCACTCGATTAAAATTTTTAACCCCTAATCTGCCGACCGCCACCTACGTTATACTTATGTACCCCTAATCTGCTGCCCCTAACCCCGCCGACCCCTATATTATATTTATTAACCCCTAACTTGCCCCACACAACGTCGCCGCAAGCTACTTAAAATAATTAACCCCTAATCTTCCGACCGCAAATCGCCGCCACCTACGTTATCCCTATGTACCCCTAATCTTCTGCCCCTAACATCGCCGACCCCTATGTTATATTTATTAACCCCTAATCTGCCCCCCACAACGTCGCCGACACCTACCTACACTTATTAACCCCTAATCTGCCGAGCGGACCTGAGCGCTACTATAATAAAGTTATTAACCCCTAATCCGCCTCACTAACCCTATCATAAATAGTATTAACCCCTAATCTGCCCTCCCTAACATCGCCGACACCTACCTTCAATTATTAACCCCTAATCTGCCGACCGGAGCTCACCGCTATTCTAATAAATGTATTAACCCCTAAAGCTAAGTCTAACCCTAACACTAACACCCCCCTAAGTTAAATATAATTTTTATCTAACGAAATAAATTAACTCTTATTAAATAAATGATTCCTATTTAAAGCTAAATACTTACCTGTAAAATAAACCCTAATATAGCTACAATATAAATTATAATTATATTATAGCTATTTTAGGATTAATATTTATTTTACAGGTAACTTTGTATTTATTTTAACCAGGTACAATAGCTATTAAATAGTTAAGAACTATTTAATAGTTACCTAGTTAAAATAATTACAAATTTACCTGTAAAATAAATCCTAACCTAAGATATAATTAAACCTAACACTACCCTATCAATAAAATAATTAAATAAACTACCTACAATTACCTACAATTAACCTAACACTACACTATCAATAAATTAATTAAACACAATTGCTACAAATAAATACAATTAAATAAACTATCTAAAGTACAAAAAATAAAAAAGAACTAAGTTACAGAAAATAAAAAAATATTTACAAACATAAGAAAAATATTACAACAATTTTAAACTAATTACACCTACTCTAAGCCCCCTAATAAAATAACAAAGACCCCCAAAATAAAAAATTCCCTACCCTATTCTAAATTTAAAAAGTTACAAGCTCTTTTACCTTACCAGCCCTGAACAGGGCCCTTTGCGGGGCATGCCCCAAGAAGTTCAGCTCTTTTGCCTGTAAAAGAAAACATACAATACCCCCCCCCCCAACATTACAACCCACCACCCACATACCCCTAATCTAACCCAAACCCCCCTTAAATAAACCTAACACTAAGCCCCTGATGATCTTCCTACCTTGTCTTCACCATGCCAGGTTCACCGATCCGTCCTGGCTCCAAGATCTTCATCCAACCCAAGCGGGGGTTGGCGATCCATAATCCGGTGCTCCAAAGTCTTCCTCCTGTCCGGCAAGAAGAGGACATCCGGACCGGCAAACATCTTCTCCAAGCGGCATCTTCTATGTTCTTCCATCCGATGACGACCGGCTCCATCTTGAAGACCTCCAGCGCGGATCCATCCTCTTCTTCCGACGACTAGACGACGAATGACGGTTCCTTTAAGGGACGTCATCCAAGATGGCGTCCCTCGAATTCCGATTGGCTGATAGGATTCTATCAGCCAATCGGAATTAAGGTAGGAATTTTCTGATTGGCTGATGGAATCAGCCAATCAGAATCAAGTTCAATCCGATTGGCTGATCCAATCAGCCAATCAGATTGAGCTCGCATTCTATTGGCTGATCGGAACAGCCAATAGAATGCGAGCTCAATCTGATTGGCTGATTGGATCAGCCAATCGGATTGAACTTGATTCTGATTGGCTGATTCCATCAGCCAATCAGAAAATTCCTACCTTAATTCCGATTGGCTGATAGAATCCTATCAGCCAATCGGAATTCGAGGGACGCCATCTGGGATGACGTCCCTTAAAGGAACCGTCATTCGTCGTCTAGTCGTCGGAAGAAGAGGATGGATCCGCGCTGGAGGTCTTCAAGATGGAGCCGGTCGTCATCGGATGGAAGAACATAGAAGATGCCGCTTGGAGAAGATGTTTGCCGGTCCGGATGTCCTCTTCTTGCCGGACAGGAGGAAGACTTTGGAGCACCGGATTATGGATCGCCAACCCCCGCTTGGGTTGGATGAAGATCTTGGAGCCAGGACGGATCGGTGAACCTGGCATGGTGAAGACAAGGTAGGAAGATCATCAGGGGCTTAGTGTTAGGTTTATTTAAGGGGGGTTTGGGTTAGATTAGGGGTATGTGGGTGGTGGGTTGTAATGTTGGGGGGGGGGGGTATTGTATGTTTTCTTTTACAGGCAAAAGAGCTGAACTTCTTGGGGCATGCCCCGCAAAGGGCCCTGTTCAGGGCTGGTAAGGTAAAAGAGCTTGTAACTTTTTAAATTTAGAATAGGGTAGGGAATTTTTTATTTTGGGGGTCTTTGTTATTTTATTAGGGGGCTTAGAGTAGGTGTAATTAGTTTAAAATTGTTGTAATATTTTTCTTATGTTTGTAAATATTTTTTTATTTTCTGTAACTTAGTTCTTTTTTATTTTTTGTACTTTAGATAGTTTATTTAATTGTATTTATTTGTAGCAATTGTGTTTAATTAATTTATTGATAGTGTAGTGTTAGGTTAATTGTAGGTAATTGTAGGTAGTTTATTTAATTATTTTATTGATAGGGTAGTGTTAGGTTTAATTATATCTTAGGTTAGGATTTATTTTACAGGTAAATTTGTAATTATTTTAACTAGGTAACTATTAAATAGTTCTTAACTATTTAATAGCTATTGTACCTGGTTAAAATAAATACAAAGTTACCTGTAAAATAAATATTAATCCTAAAATAGCTATAATATAATTATAATTTATATTGTAGCTATATTAGGGTTTATTTTACAGGTAAGTATTTAGCTTTAAATAGGAATCATTTATTTAATAAGAGTTAATTTATTTCGTTAGATAAAAATTATATTTAACTTAGGGGGGTGTTAGTGTTAGGGTTAGACTTAGCTTTAGGGGTTAATACATTTATTAGAATAGCGGTGAGCTCCGGTCGGCAGATTAGGGGTTAATAATTGAAGGTAGGTGTCGGCGATGTTAGGGAGGGCAGATTAGGGGTTAATACTATTTATGATAGGGTTAGTGAGGCGGATTAGGGGTTAATAACTTTATTATAGTAGCGCTCAGGTCCGCTCGGCAGATTAGGGGTTAATAAGTGTAGGTAGGTGTCGGCGACGTTGTGGGGGGCAGATTAGGGGTTAATAAATATAACATAGGGGTCGGCGATGTTAGGGCAGCAGATTAGGGGTACATAGGGATAATGTAAGTAGCGGCGGTTTACGGAGCGGCAGATTAGGGGTTAAAAGTGTAATGCAGGGGTCAGCGATAGCGGGGGCGGCAGATTAGGGGTTAATAAGTGTAAGGCTAGGGGTGTTTAGACTCGGGGTACATGTTAGAGTGTTAGGTGCAGACGTAGGAAGTGTTTCCCCATAGGAAACAATGGGGCTGCGTTAGGAGCTGAACGCTGCTTTTTTGCAGGTGTTAGGTTTTTTTTCAGCTCAAACAGCCCCATTGTTTCCTATGGGAGAATCGTGCACGAGCACGTTTTTGAGGCCGGCCGCGTCCGTAAGCAACTCTGGTATCGAGAGTTGTATTTGCGGTAAAAATGCTCTACGCTCCTTTTTTGGAGCCTAACGCAGCATTTGTTTGAACTCTCGATACCAGAGTTAACTTTATGGTGCGGCCAGAAAAAAACCTGCGGAGCGTTAACAGCCCTTTTACCGCCAAACTCCAAATCTAGCCGTATATCTCCTATCTTTGAACCCCTATAACTTTTGTGTGCAATATTTTTTTAAATAATTTATATCAGACAGTGTTGATATGAGTGTAAATGTTCTTTATAATGTATTTTTGAAGTGTTTTGTGAAACTTTTATGTTGCGGAAAACTGTTAACTACAGCTCTTCGATCGCGGAAAGGAGTGTTGCGCAATCACGATTTTTTCAAGACTTGTAATATCTGCACAATGGAAATTTATTGCGAAAAGACCATATTGCACGCAGAAAACTCATACCGCACAACTTGTAATCTTGCCCTTACATTGTTAGAACTGCAATGAAGAGATTCATTCGCCTAGATTCATAGACGCTTGTAAGGTTGATGAAGGCCATGCTGTAAATGTGAGATCAAGTTTGAACTTCATAGACCCTCGGTTCACCTGTTTTTCCCACAGATTCATTAGTAGATGTTCCTGCCTTTAACTTCCATACTTGTGAGAAATGTTTTGCTCTTCATGATACATGGTACATGAAACAAGAAATATAAATATATTACTAACCCTTTAATGATGGAGGGCATATCATGTACCTCGACCTTCCAAAGTGCTTCCAGGGCTGTAAGAGCACAGGTCTCAGTGACAGCCACCAATCAGCAAGTGCAATCCAGGTGCTGAACCAAAAATGGGCCGGCTCCTTGGCTTAGATTCCTACTTTTTAAAATAAAGATAGCAAGCGAACGAAGACAAATTGATAACAGGAGTAAATTAGAAAGTTGCTTTAAATTGCATGCTATATCTGAATCATGAAAAAAAAAATGTGGGTTTATTATCCCTTTAACTTTTATCCCTTTTGCATTGTTTTATTAAAAATGTATTGATAACATGTCATCATCAGATTTTAAAGATTTAAAAAGTTTGGGTTAAGTTCTATAAGGTTATTAATCTCAGTATTTGCCAAAAGCAACATAAAAATGTAATTGTCTAAGTGTGAAAAGTACATTTGCTAAAAAAGGGTATCCCAACCTTACAAAATATTGCTGGCATTTGCCATTACGAATATAATATGAGCTTATATCATACGTCTGTTAACTTTATTTAAAGTGCCACAAACAGATAATACTTAAAAAAAAAAAAATAAGTTGAATGTAAATATACTATTCATATTACTTCGTTTTGACCCATTATTAGATTAGTAACTATAGACAATTTACAAAATGTTCAACAGAAAGCTACTGCTGCAGAAAAATGTCAGTCAGAAGCTGATTTGTAACTCAGTGCAGGAATAACTGATAAGAAGATTACTATATATAGTAGAAACACAAAAACTAGGTACTATCTATATGCATAGTATTTGTTATTGGGAGCAGCAAATGTAGTTGGATTATAGTGGGAAAAAGTGTGTGGCAATATAACTACTGCTCTGGCCACTATTTCTATGGTTTTGTCTTTACTGTTTTTATAATAAGTAGAACCTACTAAAAAATGCATTTTTCTCAATATCTTTCCTTTATTAGTCTTTAATTCTCACCACAGGAAATGCAACACAAAATAATATTTTGCTGAATTGTTTTGTAAAATCATAGTTTAGCTAATGACAGGAACAGCAGAAGATGGGTGGCCTTGTATAAAATGAGATAAAACATACATTCAGTGTTCATTATCCTCCAGGGCTAAATTAATAATTAATTAGAAATGAAAGTAAGCAAAATAATCACACAGTGTGCGTCAGGCACCAGTAGTTGATATTACTACAGGGTTTGCAACCCATCATGTTATTTGGCTCAAACTATTGTAAATAAAAATCAGTTAAGCAGATGTTAAACTTTACATTAATATAAAGCAAATACATTATTAGTTTTTACCAAAATGTGATTTTGTATTTAGGTTAGACAGTAGCACATATTCACTGTATATTCAACATGCTCAGAGTATGATTAAGGTGTGTATTCCTAGTGATTGTTTATTGATATATGAACAGAACATGCATGGAAACAAATCTTATCTGTAAGATTATTATCTGCCGTGTAAAACAGACTGAAATTAGCTAAATCCAGAAATAATTTGATAATTTGTGCAGAATTTTTTTTATGTGATTTAGTTTCTAAATCCAAATTTTGCAGTGTAAAACCATCATAATCCATGGGCATCTATCACATTTTTTCAAGTGGGAGAATTTTTTTTTTTTTTTTTCTCAAAGATAATTGGCAATATGTACAGTATAGCAGGGACGAGTTACTTGTTTTACACATGTGCAGCACATTGTGTTAAAATGATGCTTTATTTGTATCTGCCTGTTTATTTAACTGCAACTTCCAGTTGTCCCCTCCCTCTAGAAACCTATGTGAGAAACCGTTAGCAATCCATGCCCAGAGCTTCCTCATAGATTTAAATAGCTTTACATTTCCAAACCCTGCAAAATCCTAACAGACTGGAATAAACTATACAATTAATTATTCTTGCACTTTACTTTCTTACATATAGACTGAATAAGATTTTTAGTTATGAATTTTGTGCATGGTCTACCTTTGTGCTGTCCAATTAGAGGGTTAAGGGATGTAAAAAAAGGTAAGAGCACTGGTAAATTTTCAGGAGTGGGCAGGGTATAGGTTGTGGGGCAAGTGATCAATTAGAACATAGGGTAGATGTGTGTATGTGCAAATACATGTGTGTGTTTAGTCTATGTATATATTCTCTATACCTTTTAGTGGATGTGGATGTGTTTATTAAACTATTACATGTATGAAATGTAATGATTTAACATGCTAATCACAAGTAAAGGAAAATTACCGAAAATGTAAGGCTTGCCTTGCATGTATAAGGAGTTAATCTCTGTCAGGGCAACTTGTTTTTCAAATGTCTAAGGAATATATTTTCCTGTCTTGCACTCTGGATACCTGGCTTGTACCCTGGTTTATTAATCTTTTATACATATTTATTTATTTAAACTCCATTTATCAAGTTGCAAGAGCAGCTTATGAGCTCAAGCCGCTGCTATTTAACCTCTCTGACACCTAAAGTTTGGAGGATTTAAATAATCCCAATCAGATCTGATTAGCGTGATTGACAGCCCCCGCTCATGTGTGATTGGCTGTGAGGGAGCAGGTGGTGGCATTGCACAAACAGTGGCTTGTGCAATGTTAAAAGCAGCCAGCAGATGATGCCTGCTCGCCCACTAATTGATAAATGGAACCCATAGTCTTGAATGAACTATGGCCCAGTGGAAGTTCTAGAACTTAAAATTTAGGGGGTTAATAAAGGTGGTGAAAAACTGAAAGATACAGAACACAATATATAAAGCCACTTGGCAGAATGTGTGCTGTCCTTCAAAGCTAAATGGGGGGTGATACATGTATGTTTGGAGGTTTAATAACCCAAAGGGTAATAAGGCTACTTGTAACATTTGTGTCTTAGTGTGGTACAAATCATACAAAAAAGTAAAACATTAATATCCATTAGAAATTGATAAGATCTAGTATTGTAATTATTGTATTTTTTAAATAGTGCTAGATTTGAATACATTTGAGATAGTTGTGCAGTTTACATCTTACAAATTGTAATCTTTCACATTAACATTGATGTATAGGGCTCTATTTTTTAATCAACAGAAGTTTATATGGAGTGGTTGTGATGCACATTCATTTATACAAGTCTGCTTACTGCAAGTTAAGAAGCAGTGGTGGAAGATATAAATTTCCATAAACTTGTTTGTTCTGGGTGATTGACAGGCCCTGCTTTTGCCAATTGGTCATGCGAAAGCAGGGTGTGGCACTGCAGAAGAATTTTGTTGTTCAATGTTAACTGCATTCAGTGGACAAACAGTGTCTGTTACCAACTTACCACGAAAATGGGGGGACATGATCTCTAACTTGTTGGTCTAATGGTACAGTTTAATACCTAAGAATGAGAAATGCATTTTAAATATGAAGACTCACATTTGTGTAAATATCTGTATTGTGCAATTTTCAACCTTTTTCAGCTTTATCATTTAAATATATTTTCTCTGTTTACCAGTGAATGTTATTTTACTAAACTGTCAATCTCTACTTTAAAAGTAATTACAAGGTTATTAATGGTTCTCTCAGTAAAGTGTTTCTTAATGTTGTACTTACATCAATTTCTGTGTGTCTTCTATAAACGAGACAGGCCATTATTTGCATGTTCACATCTTGACAGGGGCCCTCTAGCCATGAATACTTCATAGCCTGATAAAAAAAGAAGTGATAACTGACATGTCTATATATTACCTTGTACATTGGAAATGTGAAAAAAATACCAATGTCTCATAACTTTATTTTCTTAGTCATTTTCATGATAAAACAGAAAAGAAAATATTCAGTGAGATATAGACTGATATATGCTGTGAATGATGTACTATTGGGGAGCTACAGATAAAGAGATTCTTGTGATGTGCTATAATAATGTTATGTAAATAACATTCTAGATATGTGCATTTGGATTTGGACAAATTAAAAACAGATTATGTATTTTGAATTATTCTTTGCATCTGTTTAAAAAAAAAAAAAAATTACGTGTCCCCTTTAACAAATAAAAAGGACGAACGAATGATGGTGCAACAAAAAATTAGTTCCTTTGTTCATGCCGTTAAAAAAATTACTCTAAAGGCAGCCAAAGGCTTTTCTGCTGCAGAAACAGTTCAAAGATTCATATTTACAGCATTCAATAACTATATTCTGTCGACATGTGCACAGGTGAAAAATTTGTTTTGTCCAAAAAATTGGTTTCAGATTTCTTAAAATGTTTGCTTCAAGTGAATTGCTTTCATGCAGGCATTCTGTTCAACACAATATTGGATTTGAATTTGTAACCGTTATTTCCAATGGGAACACTTAATACACAGCTAGGTTACAAGTCTGTGCGCTCGTCTTTTAACGCTGAAAATATGGTATTTTCAGCATTAAAACAGCACTGCGGCCATTACAAGTCTTGTTGGTATAGGTCTACCGCAAGCCTTTTAGCCTGTAACGTAACGTCAGTACCGCAATAGTTTAGATTACCTTTTTTATGGGATTCCCATAGCACTGGTAGTACGGATTTTGAGTTCTGGCTAAAAAAAAGGCGTTACAGCCTAAAACGACAAGATCCGTAACGCCATCTAAAGTCGGTATTTATCTGTAACATAAAACTCATAACTAAAGTGCTACAAAGTACACTAAACACCCATAAACTACCTATTAACCCCTAAAATGAGGCCCTCCCGCATCGCAAATACTATATTAAACTTATTAACCCCTAATCTGCTGCTCATGACATAGACGGCACTAAAAAATTGTATTAACCCCTATTCCACCACTCCCCCCAACAGTAAAACCCACCACTCAACCAACCACTCATTTATCTGTAACATAAAACTCATAACTAAAGGTCTACAAAGTACACTAAACACCCATAAACTACCTATTAACCCCTAAAACGAGGCCCTCCCGCATCGCAAATACTATATTAAACTTATTAACCCCTAATCTGCTGCTCATGACATAGACGGCACTAAAAAATTGTATTAACCCCTATTCCGCCACTCCCCCCCAACAGTAAAACCCACCACTCAACCAACCCTCCAAAATAAAAACCTAACTCTAACAAAAACCTAAGCTTTCCATTGCCCTTAAATGGGCATTTTTTTGGGAATTGCCCTTAAAAGGGCATTTAGCTCTTTTACATGCCCAAACCCTAATCTAAAATAAAAACCCACCCAAAAAAACCGTTAAAAAAACATATCACTAACCCCCAAAGATCCACTTGAAGTTTTTGAAGTCCCGCTTGAACGATCTTCATCCCGGAGGAGAAGTCCTAATCCAGGCGGCGAGAAGTCTTCATCCAGATGGCCTCTTCCATCTTCATCCCGGCTGCGAAGTCCTCATCCAAGCAGCGAGAAGTCTTCATCCAGGCGGCATCTTCTATCTTGATCCCAGCAGTGCAGAGAGGGCCCATCCTGAAGACATCTGGCACGGAGCATCCTCTTCATGCGGTCGCCACCGTACACTGAATCTTCAATGCAAGGTACGTGATCCAAGATGGCGCCCCTTGCATTCCAATTGGCTGAAAGATTTGAATCAGCCAATAGGAATTAGAACTGCTAAAATCCTATTGGCTGTTCAAATCAGCCAATAGGATTTAGCAGCTCTAATTCTATTGGATGATGAATCTGCCAAGAGAATGAGAGCTGCTTAAATCCTATTGTCTGTTCAAATCAGCCAATAGGAGTTAAGCAGCTCTCATTATATTGGCTGATTCATCATCCAATAGAATTAGAGCTTCTTAAATCCTATTGTCTGATTTGAACCTGGATGAAGACTCCTTGCCGCTTGGATGAAGACTTTTCCATGAACAAATGAATGATAAGACCCCCTGTACATTATTACAAAAAAGGAGCTTATTAACCAAACAATATAACTCCTTCCTGCCATTCCTGCACCTTTTTTTGGCGGTCATCAGCATTAACAACTTAACAAATCAATTTTGTCAAGCTATCATTCATTTTTTGTCCATTTCGTCCAATAATGTATTCAGCTGTTCTTATATCTCACAACTCAATGAATCAGCAAAATATGGATGAATTTTCATTAGTCCGAAGCCCAAATGCAAAGCTCTAATATTCAGCCATTTCATTGTCAGTTGATTGATCTCTGAATCAAACAAGTATGTAAGCTTCACTTTTTGTTTTTGTTTGAACAATCCTGACACCATAAAATATTTTGGCTTGTATTAGTAGCAATAGCTATAGCATTCACGTTATTTAAGCTGCTGATCCGTACCTCCTTTCCTGCCCTGAAAATATTCCCCATAGGAAATAATGGGTTAAAAAATGTCTGTTAAGAAAATAATTTTTGTCAAAATAAAGCCAAACCAAATGACCCCAGGAACTAACAAGGACAAAAATATTTTGTTTTAATGACAAAATATTCATCAAAAAAATGTTTTGTCTACGCACATGTCTAAAAAAAAATCCAACTTTAGCCCTAATTGCTCATGGGACACTAGATATGTAGCCATGGGATGAATGTTGTGCAAATGGTAGGGGATAATGTTGTAATACATATAAATAAAAAAATAAAAAGGGTATTATATTCTTGTTTCATCTCTATATATAACCCCCTCAACAAAGCTAACAACCTTTACTGCCCTTATAGAAAAATTAAATCTTAGTACTAAATCTTGATTAACATATTTTTTTAAAAAAAATGCTATCACTATGTCTAAATTTAAACAAATCAGTGACCTGTTTATTTTATATTTGTATCAATAGATTTATCTATTTTATTCATTTCATTTTTATAACAAATGGACTTTCTCAATGTATCTTAAAAATCCTACAGAACTACAAAACATACTTTCGCATATTTAATGAAAATAACATTTAACCAAACAAATTTAGAATGGAATTAGTACAGGGATCACATAAACATGAATGCATTATTTCACATCTGTTCTACAGATCACGCTATTGATCAGTAAAATCACACTATGAAATTAAAAAATCAAACTGCAGATCCCTTCTTGTGGGGTCACTCAGGCAGAGAAATATGCAACAAATTGGTTTATAATATAAAAGCACTAAATTGTTAGTGGTGTAATTGAATGACCTTACAAAGACTAGGTGTCATGAACTAAATCACTGTTATAAAAATATAATTATTATACAATTCTGTAAATAAATATAAATATAAACTTGTAATATCCATGAACCAATCTAATACAACTTGCATTATTGTTTTTAAGTAATAAGAGTATATAAATGGTTTTAAAAATTTTTTAGCTAAAAAGAGTATTTACTAATACAAAAAAAAACTTAAATTTTTTCTGCATCATCTCATTTTACATACTAGCAATAGGTTAAAAAATGTATATTAAATAATGTAATCTTCCACAAACAATTAAATATAAATTATAGTTTTTGTCTGTGACATCACACGATATGAAAAGTAATGCACACTATGAAATATGTTTCAAAGATGTCAGGCCTGCTAATGAGGGATGTTTCGTGTAACAGAAAGTTTGTAATTTACTGTAAACTATAAATCATCATATATGATTTATTTTTAACAATTGGATGCAGTTTCATAACTTAGAATTATCTGTTAAATATGAGCTTTTATTTATAAGTTTAGATCATTAGTTATTGTACTTGATGAATTAATTCAATAACAATAATTTACTCTCATTAATTTAATATTAGCAAACTCCACAAAGGCCACATTAGTCAAACAAATGGCATCTATTTTTCACTATTTTGAGTTTGAATTCATTTTTTGTTTCAGGCCTTGGTTGTTACACTCTGTGTAGAAGAAAAGAGCTATTTGACATAAAGACCCATCAAGACTATTGTACACATGTTAATAAGTTTTCCCTCTTTGTTCATGATTAGCTTTTTCAGTTTATCATATTGTATTAGTATCTAAATTAGAATTTGGAAGCACCTTTCACTGAAAGAAGAAATTATGAGAAAACCTCACAAATGTGCATGTCAGACAAAAAAAGTCAACTGTCATGGCTAACATGACAGATATTGAAAGATGTTTTCACTGTTTATATTTTTTTCTTTGTTACAAATGAATCACACATTGAGCACATATTTTAGAAATGAATACACATCTATATTTTAAAGGGCCATGATACCCACATTTTTTCTTTCATGATTTAGAAAGATAATGCATTTTTAAACATCTTTATAATTTACTTCTATTATCTAATTTGTTTTATTCTCTTGATATTCTTTGCTGAAAAGCATATCTAGATATGCTCAGTAGCTGCTGATTGGTTGCTGCACATAGAAGCCTCATGTGATTGGCTCACCCATGTGCATTGCTTTTTCTTCAACTAAGGATATCTGAAAAATGAAGCAAAATAAATAATAGAAGTAAATTGTAATGTTGTTTAAATTTGTATGTTCTATCTGAATCATGAACAAAAGATTTTGGGTTTAGTGTCCCTTTAATGCAAAATTTCTTAGTTTTGCTTGCCAAAAGTTACAACTGTAATGGCTCATACATGACTGTCAGGAAATGAGCATCTATAATAATAAAGAATGTGTTCAGGAACCAAAATTACCACCCAAGAAAACCCAAAGCTACTAAAATATTTAGGAACAAATTTCAGAGTACACACAACCATTAGAAAACAACAGCATACGCCTTTTTGTCACATATAATCCTCCATTAAAGGCCTTAAGAATAATTATCAGACTTACAACCAACTCTCCCCAGGTATAGCCAAGGAAATATTTCCGGCACTCTTCATCCAAATCTTAAGAAAATTATTATAAAAAGCCACCTGTCAAATCCCATCCCCCCAAAAATGGCACAATTCCTAACCACATATATAGTTTTACTACTCCAGAGAAAACAGTAAAAAGTCCATAACTCTTTCCCCTTCCATGAAATATTGTAATTAAAGGGACAGTAAAGTCAAAATTAAACCTAAATGGATTAGAGAAAGAATGGAATTCTAAACAATTTTGTTATTTTAGTTCTTTTGGTATTCTTTGTTAAAGGATAATTCTAGGTGAGTTAGCCGCCTGTCAGTCGTGTTTTCAACCATCTTTATAGCAATGTTATAATTTGCTGCAAATATAATAATAGACCCGATCCCATCATTTAAATCACGTGATCGCATGTACGATCGCGTGATTTCAATCTTTTACATATTTGTTTACATTGGAACTTTGTTCTGATGTAACAAATAAGTACCGACAGGAAGGGGTTAAAATTCCATGCTCTGTCTGAATCAAAAATGTTTAATTTTTACTTTGCTGCCTTTTTAAAACTGGGGACAATATGACTTATATTACAAGTGAAGCACAATCAAAAATGCTAAGAATAGCAAAAACATTTTATTACAAAAAAATTTGAAGATGTTATCTCCTGCAATATAAATGGGGTTTTTTTCATACTAGAAAAACAATCACATTTTGGAATTCCCTACCTAAGGAAGTAGGAAATGTCAATACCTTAGATACATTTAAAAATGGCTTAATTGCATTTTTATCTAAAAACAGGAATAATGAATATTATTGCTTGTGTTGAATGGGTAAACTTTCTATTTGTAATAATGTTGGTAGCTTCTTTATTGTAAATCAGTTAGGATCTGTATAGGTTGAACTTTTGTCTTCTTTCAAGCTCACTTACTATTTGACTAAGTTGTTCCATATGGATCATTTAATTAAATATATAAATATATATATATATATATATATATATATATATATATATATACACATACATACATACATTTTTTGTTTGCAATGTATTAATTGTTTCAAACATAATGCCTTTCTGTAACCATGTTGGTTAACATCAAGGTTTATATTCAACACATTGGTATTCGTCTAAGGGTGATATTTATTATGTATGATTATTTTATTTAAAAAAAAAAAAGAACTAAAAAGTTTGATGAATAAATCCTATAAAATCATAGGACTAATACAAACATTTATTTATTAAAGCAACTGTACTTAAAGGGACAGTCTGCACCAGAATTGTTATTGTTTTAAAAGATAGATAATCACTTTATTACCCATACTGTAGTTTTGCATAACCATCACAGTGATAATATTACACTTTTTACCTCTGTGATTATCTTGTATCTAAGCCTCTGCAGACTGCCCCTTATTTCAGTTCTTTTGACAGACTTGAATTTTAGCCAATCAGTGCTGATTCCTAGGTAACTCTACATGCGTGAGCACAGTGTTATCTATATGACACACATGAACTAACAATCTCTAGTGGTGAAAACACATTTAGATAAGAGACAGCCTTCAAGGTCTAAGAGATTAGCATATGAACCTCCTAGATTTAGCTTTTAACTAAGAATACAGAGAGAACGATCGCTCAATCACCAAGCCGATCTCAAAACAGAAGGCTTCCGATGGGAGGAGTAAGGAAGTGTAGCTGTCTCATGCTGCACGTTTACCTGCACGCTCACCTGTAAGTGGCGATACCATCGCGCCAAACACGCCTGTAGCCATAGGCCGGTGAACTTGGAGACCGGCCGGGCCTGAGGGACACAACCCGGCACGGCGTGGGGAAGCTCTGGAAGTGCTAGTGGCCGCATAGCAGCGGTCAGTTACAAACTACAAACCGCTTCACTAAAGACTTACTAAGGCTCACTAAGCTGGGAGAACGCTTAGTGAGAGTTCATTCCTGCAACCGTCTTAACGAACCGGGACTTAGCCTACCTAAGGAGAAGGTAGTGTGCTGTCGGAAAAACCCGTAGCTGAGAACTGCACCCCCGTGTACTCCTGTGCGTTACTAGGAGGCTTTGGAAAGTAACAGCTAGCAGTAGGAGAAGTGTGGAGCCGCACAGCCACCTGCGACAGTATCCACAGACAGAATTCGGTGCTTGGCCCGTCGGAGCGTAAGTCCCTGACCTGGTTTCGGGGTGAAGGTAAGACGGGACAACATATGTGAGGACTGTGAAGTCTGTGCCCTTATAAAATTGCTGTTCTCCTATACCTAGTTTATAACATCTAGTGGAGTATATGGAGTACAGGAGGGCCGGTATTAAATGACAAGGTGAAAAAAGGAAAATAAACCCGGCCATACAGGCTGTGTAATAGATCTATGATACAATACAACTGGTAGAGCATAATAGGAGACTGTAACCAAGGTATACGAGACTCTTGTTGTATAAATCAGCTAGTATCAAAGCTAGAAGATTAGAGAAACTGGTATAATCAGCTGAATTGTTTACAGCTCCATTCCTAAAGGATAAATAATTTCCCAGGTTTGCTCATAGAAATGAACTGTGAACTCCAGAATAGAATTAAAGGGATTATAATTTTTCTGAAGACTCTGGAGCTGTTCTGGAATTAAGCAAATAATAAAGCTACTAGCTGCAGCATTATTGGGCGTATACAAGAACTAGTAGGAACATCCCTCCTCTCTTCTTTCTTGGACATGGACTAAGGACTATATAAGTTACCTGTAACTCTAAAGGTTTACGGAGAGGTCATGTCACTATAATATACTATGTTATAACACTACTGCAGAACAGGATAATGAGCAGAGGTTAATTGAAATAGCACATAAGGCTGATCTATAAATTGTACATATGCTCAGGAATTAAGTGTATATGCATGAGTTTTTTCTTTCTGTATTAAGGCTGGAGGTTTATAGCTCAGGAATTTATATGCCTAGGAATTAAGTGTATATGCATGAGCCTTTTCTTTCTGTATTAAGGCTGGAGGTTTATAAATAGGATACATATCAGGCATCTGAGATTAATATGCTAAATACCGCTCCTTTCTCCATAGGAAATACATGTGGCTATAGATTGGTGTATTAACTAACTAATATAGTTTTTTATAGTACTGAATATAGTCATAACTTTTTATGTATTTGCCTATAAAGTACTAGATCGACGAATGACACAACTGTTAGACAGAGTAAAATAGCAAATACTGAGAATACATTACGCTATACCCTAGCGCTGTTGAATACAGATTTCTCCTGACTCCCCTAAGCTGACTCCAAATTACTTACACAGGGCACGACCCTAATATTCACAAGTTTTTAGATATTATAGACTACCACAAATAATAAAATTCTCTATTTTGACACTGTCACATTTCCCTTCTTCTCCCCCCCTTTTTTTTTTTTTTTTCCTCCCCCAACACCCCACATAATCACATACCCTCACGAACTTAATTTATGGATACATTTTTATCACCTAAAACACACACTATGCCAGCTAAGGTGAAAGACAGGAAGCCTAGAAATAGTTTAGACAATAACACAGACCTAAGGGCAGAATCAAGTTGCTTAAATATCAGTAAAATGGATATTGAAGAAATATCGAAGCAGGTAGTACAGGTGCTGCTTCCTCAATTTGATTTGATTAAAGTGGAACTTAGCACGCTTGTTTCTGAAATGAAAAATTTTTCATCTAGGCTCACAGAGGCGGAGTCTAGAATATCTGAAGTCGAAGATCTAGTGTTTAAGACGGAACAAATATCTCAGCAACATAGTAGCAAAATTAATGATCTTAGTGATAAAGTAGAGGAACTGGAGGATAGAGCACGGCGCAATAATCTAAGGATTATTGGACTGCCTGAAAGTGATTGTTATCAAGATTTAATTTCTTTTGCTGCTAATACACTTCCACAATTACTTGGGATCCAACAAAAGAATATAGCAGTAGAAAGAGCACATCGTACAGGTAATCCTAGGAACACAACAGAAAATTCAGTACAGAAACGCCCTATTATAGTGAAATATTTGAATTTTCAAGATAAGACTAATATCCTTAGAGCCTACAGAAAGATGCAAACACTACTAATAGACCAACATAGAATTCTGTTATTTCAAGATTTTTCATTCCAGATAGCAGGCAAGAGAAAAGCTATTTCACCATATTGTACCACCTTAATCAACTTGGGACTACCGGCTAGATTAATATACCCAGCCACAATCAAACTATATACTGATAATGAATTAATTGTACTAAGAACTCCACAAGAAGCTAAGAGTTATATAGATAAATATAAAGGAGACCACTAAACAGATAAGTGGGTTACTCATTTCAATAATGACTAGGGACAACTTGGATTTAGTAGCTATAACAGAAACATGGTACAATGATTTGCATGACTGGGACATAGTCATACCTGGATACAGGTTATTTAAAAAGAACAGAGTAGGAAAGAAAGGTGGAGGAGTTGCTTTGTATGTAAATGAAAATATAAAGGTTACTGAAATTGTAGGAACAAATGATGAGGTGGAAAGTATTTGGGTGACTTTGGAAATTGGAGATAAAAATGTTTTTAGAATAGGGGTTGTATATAGGCCTCCATTGCAGGATGAAAAACTGGACAATCTGTTATTAGATGAAATAACCAAAATGACCATGAAGGGTAAGGTTATAGTACTGGGGGACTTTAATTTGCCAGATATAGACTGGAAGATTCCTTCTGCTAGATCGGCTAGAAGCAGGTATATTCTTGAATCTCTGCTAGGGGAATCACTTGAACAATTAGTCAAGGAACCAACTCGTAAGGAAGCTATATTAGATCTAATACTTACAAACAGTGATACAGTTTCAGATGTGTCTGTAGGTGAGAACTTAGGATCCAGTGATCATCAATCTGTTTGGTTTAGTATTCATGTTCAGGAACTGTACACCCAGACTAAAACAAAAGTTTTAGACTTTAGGACGGCAGATTTTTCATTAATGGGAGAATACCTAAAAAACTATTTAAAGGGGAAAAATCTTATTACAGGGGTTCAAGAACAGTGGGAATTTGTGAAAGGTGCCATTTTAGATGCAACCGCACACTGTATTAGACATGTCTGTAAAAGTAAAAGAAAGCGGAAACCAATTTGGTTTTCCAAAGAAGTAGCACATGCTGTAAAGACAAAAAAGATAGCTTATAAAAATTACAGACACACACAAGCAGATGATGATATGAAAATATGGAGACTCCAACAAAAAAAGACTAAGCAGTTAATTAGGAAGGTTAAAGCTGATGCAGAAGAGAAGATAGCACAGTCAGTAAAACATGGGGACAAAACATTCTTTAGATATATCAGTGAAAGAAGAAAAAATAAGGTAGGAATAGTAAAATTGAAATCAGTTGATGGTAGAATAATAGAAGGAGATAAGCAGATTGCAGACTGTCTCAATGATTACTTCTGTTCTGTTTTCACTAAAGATTGTGAAGATACAATGTCTACATTAAGGGATGCTATGCAAAATAGAAACAAGCTTAACAGTAATCTTTTTACAGAGGATGAGGTTTTGTTAGCATTATCAAAAATAAATGTTACAAAGGCAGTGGGTCCTGATAATATTCATCCAAGGGTTTTAAAAGAACTTCGTTCAGTGCTAACTGTCCCATTAACTGATCTGTTTAATCAGTCACTATTAACAGGAGCTGTCCCAGATGATTGGAGAATAGCAAATGTAATACCTCTTCATAAAAAGGGCAGTAGAGAAGAATCTGGCAACTACAGGCCAGTTAGTTTAACTTCAGTAGTAGGGAAATTAATGGAAAGCCTCTTAAAGGAAAGAATTATGACTTACATAAAGACAAACAATTTAGAGGACCAAAATCAGCATGGTTTTACTTCAGGGAGATCATGTCAGACTAATCTAATTGACTTCTTTGATTATGTAACAAAAGTATTAGACAAGGGAGGAGCAGTTGATGTAGCATATCTAGATTTCAGCAAAGCATTTGACACCGTCCCACACAATAAACTTATTCACAAACTATATCTCCTTGGTCTAGATTCAAAAATTGTGAACTGGGTGGAATGCTGGCTTAAGGACAGAAAACAAAGTGTCTTAGTAAATGGAGTTCATTCAGCAGAGGGGGCTGTTACTAGTGGTGTTCCTCAGGGGTCAGTTCTGGGGCCTGTTTTGTTTAACATATTTATCTGCGATATCAGCAAAGGGCTACAGGGGAAAGTATGTCTCTTTGCAGATGATACAAAAATTTGCAACAGAGTGGATGTTCCAGGGGGGGTAGACAAAATGAGAAGTGATATACAACAATTGGAGGATTGGACAAACGACTGGGATCTAAAGTTTAACACAGCAAAGTGTAAAATAATGCATTTAGGGAAGAAAAATCCAAATGTTAATTACAGACTCAATGACACTTTACTGACTGTTACAGACGAGGAACAGGACTTGGGAATTATTATTTCAGATGATTTAAAACTTAGTAAACAATGTAGTAAGGCAGCGAGTAAGGCTAGCAGAATGCTTGGATGTATTGGTAGAGGTATTTGCAGCAGAAATAGTAAGGTTCTTATGCCACTTTATAGATCATTAGTTAGGCCTCATCTTGAGTATTGTGTGCAGTTCTGGAGGCCATATCTTCAGAAGGATATTAACAAACTTGAATCTGTGCAAAGGAGGGCTACCAAAATGGTACATGGTCTAAAAAATAAAACTTACCAAGATAGGCTCAATGACCTAAATATGTATAGCTTAGAGGAGAGAAGGGAAAGAGGTGATATGATAGCAACTTTCAAGTACATTAAAGGGTTTAGTAAAACTGAGGCTGTGGGTATTTTACATAAAATGGAAAATTCAAGAACAAGGGGTCATGAGCTCAAGCTAAAGGGTAGTAGATTCAGGAGTAATTTGAGGAAGCACTTCTTTACAGAAAGAGTGATTGATTTATGGAATAAACTTCCTCAAGAGGTAGTAGCAACAAACACTGTGGGGGACTTTAAAAATGCATGGGACAAGCATAGGGCTATCCTACGAACTAGATAAGTTTATACTGTTAGGTAAGGTGGGGCAGACTTGCTGGGCCTATGGCTCTTATCTGCCGTCAATATCTATGTTTCTATGTTTCTATGAGAAAGGAATTTTTGGGAACATATGTCACTATGATATACAAGCTAGAGACGCTATTTTTTTTAATTTTGTGTTTTTTCTTTTTTAATATATTTAAAGAGAAGGACAAGGTTCTGACATTGTTTTATACACATGAGTACTCCGTATTATATAGCTGTTGTTATTCTGTTAGCTATATAGTCCATGAAGAATGCACCTACCGATATTGGTATAACAGGACCAAATCTAAAATATGGTTTTTTTTTAATGCGGATTTACAATATTTATTTTGGGGGTATTATATTTCAAAATTTTACGTATAATCCCCGACAGAATATGTTTAAGGCTAGGGACAAAACCGGGAAATTGTTCTTTATATATGAAAATGTATTGCAACATAGCATATGTCCCCTGATCTACATTTTTTGGGGGGGGCATTGTTTTTTTTTTTTTTCTTCCCTCTCTCTCTGCGCCACATTTTAATCCTAAACTAAAATGCCACAATTAAAACTGATATCCTGGAATGTGGGGGGCATTTCTAGCCCAATAAAAAGGAAAATAATTTTAACATACCTTAAAAAATTTAAAGCGGATATTATTTTATTGCAAGAAACACATCTTACAACAATAGAACACAAGAAACTACAAGCTAAATGGGTTCAGGAAGTGATCTTCACACCTTGTAGTTCTAGGAAAAGAGGAGTAGCAATCCTCATAAGAAAAGGATTAAATTATCAGGTTATCTCCAAGCAGATAGATTTGGAAGAACGTTTTATTATTATTAAAATTAAAGTTGATTCTCTCCTATATACCGTTTGTAATGTTTACGGACCTAATAAAGTGGATATATCTTTATGGGAGGCTTTGAAGCTTAAATTGTTTGAATATGTGGATACGAATATGGTGGTAGCAGGAGATTTTAATATGGTCTTTAATAACATGGATAGACTTCAGACAACAAAACAAAGAATCCCCAGGGTCTCTCAAAAAGCAGTCAAGATTCTTAAATCAATCTGTAGAGTTCTTAAAATAAGGGATATTTGGAGACATTTATACCCTAATTCTAGAGCGTATACATATGAGTCCAAGCAATACAGGTCATATTCTCGTATTGATTTTTTTTTGGGTTCAGACAGTTTGTTTAGAACCGAGTTAAAAACGCAAATAGGGGACTTCACCATTTCAGACCATGCCCCTATATTTTTGGAATGTGGATCAGATAATAACGCATATCAAACAACTAGAGGTTATTCTTTCCCGCGATATTTATACAAGGACGTTAAGTTTAGGAAATACATTGCCGATAAGTGGCATGAATACGCAATACAAAATGCTGTATATAGCTGTAAACCTGATTTTTTTTGGGAAACAGCCAAAGCTGTGATAAGGGGAGAAATAAAAAACTATATGTCTAAACTTAGGGCAAAAGCACGTTTAAGGGAAATAGAACTTTCCAACTGGCTTAGAAACGCATATAATGCCTACATAGCGGCTCCCACATTGACTAATTGGCAGAAATATATCAAAGCGAAACAAGAGTGGGACTCAGTTAGCTTGCAGAAAGCAATCCGGCAAGATTTAAATCAAAGAACTAGCTATCATAGATATGGCAGCAAAATTGGCAAGCTTCTAGCTAACTGCGTCAAAGTATGTAAGTCTCAGAAAACCATCAAGTCTGCTAGAGTAGATGGTATTCGAGTTACTGAAGCAGAAGCAATTAAAAAAGGCTTTGTTAGCTTCTTTAAAAAACTGTACTCTGCCCCACAGATAGACAATCAAAATAAAGATCGGTTCTAGAGAAATATTTCTCTTCCAAAATTAAATACAGATGAGGTAGATAACTTAAATTTACCCATTACTTCGACAGAAATCTGTCAAGCAGTAGATAGATTAAAATTGGATAAAGCCGCTGGCCCGGATATGCTACCAGCCGAATTTTATAAAATTCTTAAGGAAGAGATAAATGTCCCATTGGTAAAGTTATTTAATCAGTACTTTTGTAATGGTGGGGTTCCCTCTCCCTACTTTGTTGCATCCAGAATTGTACTCGTTCCAAAAAAATATAAAGATCCAGAAGCATTGGATTCATATCGTCCCATCTCACTGCTTAATGCAGATTATAAAATTTATACAGCAATCCTAGCAAATAGACTTAAGGGGATCCTTGGCTCTTTGATACATGTGGATCAGGTCGGCTTTATGTTACATCGAAATTTAACGGCTAGTATTCGTAAAATTCTACTCCTCTTAGATTTTTTTCGACCAGAATGTATAAATAGGCGAATAGAACCAGCGATTCTTTCGCTAGACGCACAGAAGGCATTCGATTTGATCACCTGGGACCATCTTTTTTTTACTATGCAACAATTTGGTTTTAGGGGTAATTATCTAAATTGC
Source organism: Bombina bombina (assembly GCF_027579735.1). Lineage (NCBI taxonomy): Eukaryota > Metazoa > Chordata > Amphibia > Anura > Bombinatoridae > Bombina > Bombina bombina. The sequence continues at coordinate 688,108,212 of NC_069501.1, read as the reverse complement.
ATCAAGGCCTTATATATTAATGCTTCCGCAGTATTGTTGGTAAATGGTAATCCTACTGAAACTTTCCATATTCTGACAGGTACCAGACAAGGCTGTCCGATCTCACCCCTTCTCTTCAACCTTGCAATTGAACCATTGGCAACTAAGTTAAAAAAGCATCTCAAAGGAATTCTGTTAGGAGACGAATATATTAAATTATTACTATACGCAGATGATCTACTATTATTCCTTAACAACCCTGAATATGAGATCCCTATTTTATTGGAAATAATCAGTATATTTGGAACATTTTCGGGATATAAAATAAACGTAGCAAAATCAGATTTATTATGGATAACAAAATCTGCAAATAATGGATATACGCCACCCTTTAAAATAGCGGAGTCATACATTACGTATCTGGGTATTAAGATTAGTATCGATCCGGCAGAATGGTACCTTTTGAATTTTAGCCCTTTGCTAAATAAAATTCAGATAGAGCTTGGAAACTGGGCAAAATTTCCTCTGTCAATGACGGCAAAAATTAACTTGATAAAAATGATTACCTTACCTAAACTGATGTATTTAATGCAAAATATCCCAATTCCAATAACAAAATCTGATCTCAAGTGTTTAAATAGTTCTATCAGACTGTTTATCTGGGGTAATGGCAAAAAGCGTATAGCTTTACAGAAGATGTCACAGTTAAGACAATTTGGGGGCCTTGCGTTACCAAATTTCGGTAACTATAATAAAATATGTTTGGCAAAAGTGGCGATGGATTGGCTTACTGGGGGGGATTATGTAGCGTCATTAGAAATAGAGCAAAAATTAGTCCAACCATATGATCTACAGGCACTATTACACTGCCCGATTAAGAAACTACCATCTATGGTCAAAAATAAGCCCACCTTGTTTCATATTATTAAAGCTTGGCAGGATATTAAGATCAGTATGAATGACAACCCGCTGATTTCGAATTTAGTACCCATTTCTGGGAATCCCTGCTTCCCATCAGGTATTAAGAGTCAAATGTTTAACAAGTGGGCTATACTAGGACTCAAATATTTATCCCAGTTTAGGGATCCAGAGACTAACCGGGTGTATACATTTATAACGCTTAGAGATCAGTTCCAACTTAAAAACACAGAATTTTATGCCTATTTACAAGTCCGCCACTGGTATAATGAAACTATCAAAAATTGTACTAAGGAGTGGATACACCCGGGTATTAAAATGGGCCTTGCTCTGTTTAAAGCAGGCAAACGATCAATTAGTTATTTGTATCGGACGATACAAACGGAGAGTGGTGAAAAAAATGTATCAGAGATAGCGGCAAAATGGGCTAAGGATATCCAAAATATGGATTCATATAAAGTAAAACAGAGCATAATTGCGGTAGAACATGCAACTCTCTCCGCATCATGGCGAGAATCACAGTTTAAAATCTTGAATCACATGTATATATCACCAGCTAGCTTAAATAGATGGTACAGGAATGTTTTAAATGTGTGCCCTCGATGTAGTTCCATCAGGGCCGACCTGGTCCACATGTTCTGGAGTTGCCCCAAGATCCAGCAATTTTGGCAGCGGGTACAGTTCTGGATGAATAGATTACTGAATATACAGATACGTATAGAGATACAGCATATCTTTTTCTTGGTTAATTTGAGAGATCTTGGGGAATACGTCCCTAATATTGATTTTATTAATACAGTAATCCTGGGAGGTAGATATCTTATCTTAAAAAATTGGAAAGCCACTAAGGAACCTACAATTAACAACTTAACTTTCCTACTTCATGCACAATATCAAATAGAATATATTGATAGCCTTAATCAGGGAATTAATCATCAAGATAGATTTGAACATAAATGGTTAGAATTTATTAGAAGATATAGAAACAACATATAACTATCATCGAAACATGTCGGTGTATACCGCCTCGACCCCCCCTCCTTTTTTTTTTTTTTTTTTTTCCCCCTGAACAACTTGTTCCAACCCCCCCTCCTCCTTGGTCTTATTAAAGATGGTTTATAGAATACGGTAAAATACAGGTAGGACTAGTGAAACGCTAAACCAACTGTTGGTAGTAACTTTAGTTTAAATATATAAGAAATTATATTTTTTCTTTAGTACCTTTTGAATTTAATAACTAGAAAATGTTGAAGTTTGTCTTTTTTTTTTTTTTTATAAGGTTTTTGTGTTCTACATGAATAAAATTAATATCATGTATAATAGTAGAAATAATGTACTGTTAAACTAACTATATAATAAGAGATATGGAGGATAATGATTTGTAATTTATTATGTTCATGTGGAAACAACATGTTTATTTTGTACAAGTTTTGTGAACTTCAAACAATAAAAACAAAATAAAATAAAAAAAAAAAGAATACAGAGAGAACAAAGCAAAATTGGTGATAAAAGTAAATTGGAAAGTTGTTTAAAATTACATGCCCTATCTGAATCAAGAAAATTTGATTATTTCACTTGATACTTTTTGTTGAAACATAGCTCCTTTCCATGACATAAATAACTTAGAATGCTCAGGAGCGTGAAAGTATTTTGATAACAATATGGCAGTAATGCTTGTAACAATGTATACTATGTAAAGTTTCAAATAGAAATGAATACAAGCTCAATATTTTTTTTCCACAAATCTAGTGTCAGTTTTGAAATGTTCTCCCATCACTAATAACTCATTTTCTTGTATGTAAAGTATTTGTATATAATTATTCAGCTCATTATTTTGTGGATGCCTAAAATGGATTTGGGGGACTAATTTTCATATACAGTTTTTGCTTTTTTTAAGTGTATTTGATGGTGCAAAAGAGTAATAATGTATTTGGAGGGTAGTAGATTCATGAGAAAGTTTTGAAGGTAATTCTTTACAGAATGGATGTTTGGTTCATGGAATTGACTTTCCATAGAGATGATAAGGAGTAACGACAAATGCCGTAAGAAATACCTTGTATATGCATAAAGCTACCATGACAATTAATTTAGCTTATACTTCAATAAGATAAATGAGCAGACTAGACAAACCTTCTAGATCTTAACTACCAACAAAATATCTAATGTTAATTGTGTTTAACAATATTGTATAAGCTGGGAACATATGTTTAATTCTCTAGAAAAATTTGGATTTAAAGGCGATTTCCTAAATCTAGTCAAAGCATTATATAATTTCCCAATATCATCAATTATTGTGAATTATAATATTTCAGATCCAATAACGTTATACAGAGGCTAGAGATTGGGGTGCCTGCTGTCACCTTTACTATTTAATTTGTCAATAGAACCTCTAGCAATAATGCTGAGAAGAGTAGTTGAAGGTATTAAATTTGAGAATTCTAAGATCAATTTATCCCTATATGCAGATGATCTGTTCATATTTTTAGGTAATACAGAAAAGAATATACCTGAATTGTTAAGAATCTTAGAAGATTTTAGTTCACTTACAGGATATAAAATAAACAAAATTAAATCTGAAATTATGTGGATTAAAAAAGCTAGAATTAGCGTAAAAATACCATTTAAAGAAGTATTGGAATACTTCAAATATTTAGGGATCAAAATATCAAAAGACAGGCTACCACACCATCTCCTTTTGGACATCCCTTTTAGGGAGGAGATAAGGAAGGAGATCTGTTTTACCCTCCATATAAATGATACCCCTGACATCAGTGACAACATACTATGGGGAGCGTTTAAGGCCACTGTTCGTGGCCTCTTTATCCACAAACAGGCCCATCTAAATAAACAAGCAGGCATTTCCCTATCCCAGGCTCATAGTAGGTTACAGGCTCTCGAAACCCAAGGGCGGGCCCTAGACTCCACGGCACATGAATCGGAGATTAAAGACATTAGGCATCACATTTGCCAACTGGAATTTTATAGGACTCAATCCAACCTCCTTAGATGGAAACAACTCATGTATTCCAAGGGTAATAAAGCGGACTCTACTTGCTAACAAAATTAGGCAACGTACAGGTGCTTCCCGTATACATGAGATTCCAACTGGAATTCTATAGGACTCAATCCAACCTCCTTAGATTGAAACAACTCATGTATTCCAAGGGTAATAAAGCAGACTCTTTACTTGCTAACAAAATTAGGCAACGTACAGGTGCTTCCCATATACATGAGATTATACGGGAAGCACCTATAGAATTCCATTTGCCAACTGGAATTCTATAGGACTCAATCCAGCCTCCTTAGATTGAAACAACTCATGTATTCCAAGGGTAATAAAGTGGACTCTTTACTCGCTAACAAAATTAGGCAACGTATAGGTGCTTCACGTATACATGAGATTAAACATGGCACACAATCTTTCAAACTCTCCTCCTTGATTGGTCGACAGTTTAATAAGTTCTATTCTGAACTTTATAACATTAGAGATGAGATGGAGCTTAGACAGGCCCCCTCGGAAACTATTGGTCCTTTTCTACAATCCCTGAAGCTCCCTACCCTTTAAAAAGCTCATATAGAGTGCATTGACACCCCAATCACTAGTCAGGAGGTCAAACAGGTAATCAAAAAGCTGAAATCTCTCAAGGCCCCTGGGCCAGACGGCTTTATGGCAATTTTTATAAGACCTACCTAAACGAAATTGTTCCTATCCTAACCAGATTTTTCAATCGGGCAATGGACACAGGGAAATTTGACAGTGAATTCCTAGAGGCCTCCATAGTCGCTATCCCCAAACCTAATAAAGACCCAACTCTCTGCGCCAGTTACCGACCTATTTCACTTATAAACACAGACGTCAAAATATATGCCAAAGTTCTTGCAAGCCGGTTAGCAAAGCTCCTTCCACTACTCATTAACCCCGACCAAGTCAGTTTCATCCCCGGGAGAGAGGGTCCGGATAACACCAAGAGACTTCTCAACATTCTTCTAGAGGCCAGGAGGCTTAATAAGCCACTTGCGGTGCTTTACTTGGATGCCGAGAAAGCTTTTGACCGCGTCCGCTGGGAGTACCTGTGGAGTGTCCTAGAGAGCATCCAGATCCCCATGCAAATAATACAGATAGTGAAGGCTTTGTATTCCTCTCCTGTAGCCTCAGTTAGAGGTTTGGGGTTCGACTCCACTCCTTTTCCTATTACTAATGGCACCCGTCAAGGTTTCCCTCTCTCCCCTATCCTATTTGCATTGGCCATGGAACCTTTGGCTGCAGCTATCAGAGCAGATAGGGAGATATCAGGAATCACCCTTCATGGTACAGTTCATAAGGTGGCCTTGTTTGCCGACGACACCACTTTGTTTTTTTCCAGGCCCTTGAGAGAGATCCCGAGACTCCTGTCCCTCCTTGAGGAGTTTAGAGCCTTGTCGTATTACAAGCTAAACCACTCTAAATCAGAATTATTTACATTTGGGTTTTCTGAGGATGTCTCTAGAAGTCTCTACGAAAACCACAAATTTATCCCTAGTAATAAGTACATCTCCCATCTCGGTGTTAAATTGTCCAACTCACTTCCCCAAATAATTGACGATAACTTTAAACCACTCTTGGCCAAACTTCGGTCCCTGAACTCAAAGTGGAACTTTAAATGCGTCTCCTGGTTAGGCCGCATAGCGGCCTTAAAAATGTGTTACCTCCCTAAGCTGACATATGCTCTGCGTTGTCTGCCAATCAGGGTGCCCAGAACTCTTCTCATCCAGTTCCAGAGCGCTTGCACTAAGTATATATGGCAAGGTAAACCTCCCAGGGTTGCTCACAATATTTTGCAGTACCCTAGAATGCATGGGGGAGTGGCTTCCCCCTCTATCTTCAGGTATGCAGATGCTGCCATGCTCACGCATATCTCCCAATGGGGAGTTAAAGCCTCTGAGAGTAAGGGGAGGACGATTGAACAAGCCTCCTTACCACATAATCTTACTTTGAGGGACCTAATCTGGATGCCACCTCACTGTAGAAAAAATCTAGAGATTGCTAATCCGTTAATTCGGGAATGCCTGACTGCCTGGGATCACCTGTGACACAATTTTAAGGTGGCTCCCCACCCGTCCCCAATTACCTCTGTTGCCGGCCTCTTGTCAGGCCTACCAGACTCACATCCGACCTCCTGGTCTAGACTGGGTGTTACGAGAGTGGCAGACCTCTGGTCTACGTCACCTCAGGCAACTTTTGTTCCTTATAGTCGACTCGGTGTCTCCCCATCGTACATGAAATTTGAATACACGAGGGTTACTAGCCGCTTGTCGAGTTGGGATTTTAAACCCTCCTCGCCCCGACAACTTACGATATGGGAAGCCAGGTGGCAGCAAGGGCTTCGGCTAGGTAAACCCTTATCCTTACCCTATACCCTCATTGAAGGCGTGACACCAGCTGACAAAACCCAACACATTAAAAAATGGGAGTGGAGGTTAGATTTTACTGCCCCCTCACAGAGTGGCAACGCACACTCTTATTAATGAAAAAAAAACCTTCACTGCATCACCATTTTCGAAACTTATATAAAGGTACTCACGCATTGGTACTATGTCCCAGCTCGTCTTGCAGAAATCTTTCCTAGGGCCTCCCCAGTATGTTGGAGGGACTGCTTGCATACTGGTGATATGATCCATATTTGGTGGAGCTGCCATAAGCTCAAGCCCATCTGGAACAAATGCTTCTCAACATTAACCAGTTTAGGTGTCAGCCTCCCTAGAACTCCCAAGACGGCCCTATTTCACCTAGGCACATGTAAATTACCCAAACACTATCGGCTAGATTTAGAGTTTTGTCGGTAACGGCCCGCATAGCTAACGCTGGCTTTTTTCTGGCAGCACCTTTAAAATAGCTCTGGTATTGAGAGTCCACAGAATGGCTGCGTTAGGCTCCAAAAAAGGAGCGTACAGCATATTTAACGCCACTGCAACTCTCAATACCAGAGTTGCTTACGGACACGGCCAGTCTCAAAAACGTGCTCGTGCACGATTCCCCCATAGAAAACAATGGGGCTGTTTGAGCTGAAAAAAAACCTAACACCTGCAAAAAAGTCATGTTCAGCTCCTAACGCAGCCCCATTGTTGTCTATGGGGAAACACTTCCTACGTCTGCACCTAACACCCTAACATGTACCCCGAGTCTAAACACCCCTAACCTTACACTTATTAACCCCTATTCTGCCGCCCCCCGCTATTGCTGACCCCTGTATATTATTTTTAACCCCTAATCTGCCGCTCCGTAAACCGCCGCTACTTACATTATCCCTATGTACCCCTAATCTGCTGCCCCTAACACCGCCGACCCCTATATTATATTTATTAACCCCTAATCTGCCCCCCACAACGTCGCCTCCACCTGCCTACACTTATTAACCCCTAATCTGCCGAGCGGACCGCACCGCTATTATAATAAAGTTATTAACCCCTAATCCGCCTCACTAACCCTATAATAAAATAGTATTAACCCCTAATCTGCCCTCCCTAACATCGCCGACACCTAACTTCAAACATTAACCCCTAATCTGCCGACTGGAGCTCACCGCTATTCTAATAAATGTATTAACCCCTAAAGCTAAGTCTAACCCTAACACTAACACCCCCCTAAGTTAAATATAATTTACATCTAACGAAATTAATTAACTCTTATTAAATAAATTATTCCTATTTAAAGCTAAATACTTACCTGTAAAATAAATCCTAATATAGCTACAATATAAATTATATTTATATTATAGCTATTTTAGGATTTCTATTTATTTTACAGGTAACTTGGTATTTATTTTAACCAGGTACAATAGCTAAAATAGTTAAAATAATTACAAAATTACCTGTAAAATAAATCCTAACCTAAGTTACAATTAAACACTACACTATCAATAAATTAATTAAATAAAATACCTACAATTACCTACAATTAAACCTAACACTACACTATCAATAAATTAATTAAATACAATATCTACAAATAAATGCAATGAAATAAACTACCTAAAGTACAAAAAATAAAAAAGAACTAAGTTACAAAAAATAAAAAAAATATTTACAAACATCAGAAAAATATTACAAAAATTTTAAACTAATTACACCTACTCTAAGCCCCCTAATAAAATAACAAAGCCCCCCAAAATAAAAAAATGCCCTACCCTATTCTAAATTACTAAAGTTCAAAGCTCTTTTACCTTACCAGCCCTGAACAGGGCCCTTTGCGGGGCATGCCCCAAAGAATTCAGCTCTTTTGCCTGTAAAAAAAACACATACAATACCCCCCCCTCAACATTACAACCCACCACCCACATACCCCTAATCTAACCCAAACCCCCTTTAAATAAACCTAACACTAAGCCCCTGAAGATCTTCCTACCTTATCTTCACCATACCAGGTTCACCGATCAATCCAGAAGAGCTCCTCCGATGTCCTGATCCAAGCCCAAGCGGGGGGCTGAAGAGGTCCATGATCCGGCTGAAGTTATCATCCAAGCGGGAGCTGAAGAGGTCCATGATCCGGCTGAAGTCTTCATCCAAGCGGGAGCTGAAGAGGTCCATGATCCGGCTGAAGTCTTCTATCAACTGCATCTTCAATCTTCTTTCTTCGGGAGCCATCATCTTCCATCCAACGCGGAACATCCTCTTCTCCCGACGCCTACTCGCCAAATGACGGTTCCTTTAAATGACGTCATCCAAGATGGCGTCCCTCGAATTCCGATTGGCTGATAGGATTCTATCAGCCAATCGGAATTAAGGTAGGAATATTCTGATTGGCTGATGGAATCAGCCAATCAGAATCAAGTTCGATCCGATTGGCTGATCCAATCAGCCAATCAGATTGAGCTCGCATTCTATTGGCTGATTCCATCAGCCAATCAGAATATTCCTACCTTAATTCCGATTGGCTGATAGAATCCGATAATAATAATCCTGTAATGTTGGGGGGGTGGTATTGTATGTGTTTTTTTTACAGGCAAAAGAGCTGAATTCTTTGGGGCGTGCCCGGCAAAGGGCCCTGTTCAGGGCTTGTAAGGTAAAAGAGCTTTGAACTTTAGTAATTTAGAATAGGGTCGGGCATTTTTTTATTTTGGGGGGCTTTGTTATTTTATTAGGGGGCTTAGAGTAGGTGTAATTAGTTTAAAATTGTTGTAATCTTTTTCTGATGTTTGTAAATATTTTTTTATTTTTTGTAACTTAGTTCTTTTTTATTTTTTGTACTTTAGTTAGTTTATTTCATTGTATTTATTTGTAGATATTGTATTTAATTAATTTATTGATAGTGTAGTGTTAGGTTTAATTGTAGGTAATTGTAGGTATTTTATTTAATTAATTTATTGATAGTGTAGTGTTAGGTTTAATTGTAACTTAGGTTAGGATTTATTTTACAGGTAATTTTGTAATTATTTTAACTATTTTAGCTATTGTATCTGGTTAAAATAAATACCAAGTTACCTGTAAAATAAATATAAATCCTAAAATAGCTATAATATAAAATATAATTTATATTGTAGCTATATTAGGATTTATTTTACAGGTAAGTATTTAGCTTTAAATAGGAATAATTTATTTAATAAGAGTTAATTAATTTCGTTAGATGTAAATTATATTTAACTTAGGGGGGTGTTAGTGTTAGGGTTAGACTTAGCTTTAGGGGTTAATACATTTATTAGAATAGCGGTGAGCTCCAGTCAGCAGATTAGGGGTTAATGTTTGAAGTTAGGTGTCGGCGATGTTAGGGAGGGCAGATTAGGGGTTAATACTATTTATTATAGGGTTAGTGAGGCGGATTAGGGGTTAATAACTTTATTATAATAGCGGTGCAGATTAGGGGTTAATAAGTGTAGGCAGGTGGAGGCGACGTTGTGGGGGTCTGCGGTATGGAAAAGTCGCAGCTGAAAAGTGAGCGTTAGACCCTTTTTTGAATGACTCCAAATACCGGCGGTAGCCTAAAACCAGCGTTAGGAGCCTCTAACGCTGGTTTTCACGGCTACCGCCAAACTCCAAATCTAGGCCTAAGGTTCCTTAAGTATATATCTGTTCTCTGTGGTTAAACTTAATATAGCAAGATCTTGGAAAAGATCTCTCCCTCCAGCTTGGTCGTATATCGTAATAACTATGGCTTACATATATTCTATGGAGAAAAACATATATTATACCTCTGGTAGATATGATTTTTTTTTTAACTAGTCTGGTCCGACTGGAAGAGTAGGTTTGACACACTCTGGCTCCCTAGCTTCCATACTTAGGTTAAAATGTCCCTTGACATATTAATAGAGCTCCTGGCCCCACCTTTGATATGCCCGATTTGACTTCTTTCGCGAGGTCTCCCCCCCTAAAGATTCCCCAGCTTCCCCCCTTCTCGCCTTTCCCCCAGTATTGCCTAATTTCTTAATGAGATAATGGTATCTTTCCTATATAAGTTTTAACGTCAAGATTGTATTGTCTTTTTTCTTCATTTCAGTGTATTTGAACTTGATGTATGAATTACTTGTACAGTTGTTGTATTTCTTGATTTTCTAAAAACCAATAAAAATATTATGGTTAAAAATATCAAAAGAAAATTGGTACAAATTAAATAATGAAGAATTATTTAAAAATATTCATAATACATTAAAAATCTGTGTAAAATTGCCAATATCTCTATTTGGAAAAGTTAATATTGTTAAAATGGTTAATCTACCCCAAGTCCTTTATCTGATATATCATCTTCCTATTCTTTGAAATCTAAGGACATACTCAAGCTTAACGGTGCCATAAGGAAATTTTGATGGGCAGATGCCAAACCTAGATTCAGCCTCGATTGATGCTACCCAAAAAGAAAGGGGGGTTTTCATTACCAATTTTTGAAATTTACAATTTAGTATCTCAAACTAAGTGGGTACTGGATTGCTTAACTGATACTGGTCATTTTTCTATTCTAAATGTAGAGAAAGATATAGTACATTCCTTTTCATTGAAAGCTCTTCTCCATCTGAAACTAGATAAGATTCCAGAATTTATTAAATATATGGTGGTTTTCAGAGAACCCATCAGGATGTGGATAAAAAGGGGAAAAGGTTAGAAATTGATATTTCTTATTCACTGTTTCTCCCAATTCAAGGAAATCCGGACTTTCTACCAGGATTTTCTTCCAAATTTTTTAGAGTATCGAAAGAAAAAGGCCTAACACAAATTAGACAATTATTATATGAAGAAAATGGGTTAATTATAAAGCCCTTTGAAAGGTTACAGGAAGAATACGATCTAAGAAAAGAACATTTCTTTGCTTATTTACAGGTTAAGAACTATTGCAGAAAATTACTTCATAACGATCAAATCTCGATAGGTTGGGAAATAATTAATAATGTCTGTGATAACACTGTACAAAGCGTGAATCTTTAAAATTACTTATTTATATAATTTAATTGTTAATCAGCTACGACTAAACATGTAACCATGATGATTAGGAAATTGGAAGAGACAGTAGGACTGACATTAGAACCAGAAGATGTGACAAAGTCAATTAATAGACTGGAAAAAACAACACCTTCCTTGTCATTTAAAGAAACACATTTGAAGCTGTTGCATCAAGCATATTTAAAGGGACATTCTAGGCCAAAATAAACTTTCATGATTCAGATAGAGCATGTAATTTTAAACAATTTTCTAATTTACTTTTATCACCAATTTTGCTTTGTTCTCTTGGTATTCTTAGTTGAAAGCTTAACCTAGGAGGTTCATATGCTAATTTCTTATACCTTGAAGCCCACCTCTTTTCAGATAGCATTTTAACAGTTTTTCACCACTAGAGAGTGTTAGTTCACGTATTTCATATAGATAACACTGTGCTCGTGCACGTGAAGTTATCTGGGAGCAGGCACTGATTGGCTAGACTGCAAGTCTGTCAAAAGAACTGAAAAAAGGGGCAGTTTGCAGAGGCTTTGATACAAGATAATCACAGAGGTTAAAAGTATATTATTATAACTGTGTTGGTTATGCAAAATTGGGGAATGGGTAATAAAGGGATTATCTAACTTTTAAAACAATAAAAATTCTGGTGTAGACTGTCCCTTTAACACCGTACACATTGTTTAAAATGGGTAGTTCAGATGGAAGGTGCTGGAGATGTTTGCATCCTCATGCAAAGTTAGTCCATTGTCTATAAAAAAAATGGGAAGTTCTGGTCAAAATTAAAATATTGGTTGTCAATATTGCTTAAGGAAATAATCTTTCTTTGTGAAGGTAAAACATTTAGAGATAAAATGAGGTTAGTCAACCTAGTATTGATAATAGCTAGGAATTGTATCTTCAAAAATTGGAAATAACAAAAAAATACCAAATATAGAGGGAGTTAACTTTTTGATATAATGATACTTGAGCAACTAGACCAAGACATATATAGTGAGGCTCTGACTAGAAGATTTTTTATTAAGTGGGAACAGTTTATAAAAAAGCTATCCAATAGAGGTACAGAAACAGATAATAGAACAATTTAAATATTCACCAATCCTTGCAGAAGAAGGGATTAGACATAAATGGAAAGAATTATTATATTAATTATCAGGAGAGAGGAGGGAGAGAGAAATCCTTTTTTTTTTCTTTGTTTTTTCGTTTTGTGTTTTATTGTTTGGTTTTGTTTTAATAAAAAAGTATCAGCAAGAAGGCAATGTTGGGAGGATAAAGTAAAAATTCTGCCAACATATTTTGATGGTTTTTGGAGTTATAGATGTATCTTAAAATTATTGTTAAGGACAGATATTCTCTAATTGTCTACTCCTGGAATTGAGAGTATTAGACTATCTATAGGTAATAAATACAAATCTATGTGAATAGATATATAACCTTGCATGTAATTATTATGCTGATGAATGTAATGGTATTTACATTTTGTGTGTATGTGTTTGTTTTGTTATAATGGAAAATTAAAGTTAAAAAAAAAAAAAACAAAAAAAAAAAACAACAACAATATTGTATAATCCATAGTCAGGAACTGACATCTCTCTGTAAAAAATATATTGTAGATAGGATTTACATTCCTTTATTTGTGTTATTTATCTATTTTTATTTTTTGCAGGTTTGGTTGTGTGGCGGAAGCATGGAAGTCCTACCCTGTTCAAGGGTTGCTCATATAGAGCGCAAAAGAAAACCATACAATAACAACATTGATTTCTATACCAAAAGAAATGCTTTACGAGTTGCAGAGGTTTGGATGGATGATTACAAATCTCATGTGTATATTGCGTGGAATTTACCATTAGAGGTACAATAACTAACATTTTGTTTTTTACTCACACATCTCTCCAATATAAACACATAAAAAACTGATTAATGAATTTCTTTCATGTGGTGAGAATCCATGAGCCATTACTCCTGGCCACTAATAGGAGGCAAAGATTTTCAAAACTCTAAGGGCAATTAATCCCTCCAACTTCTCTGGTGTTTCAGGTTGATGTATAGTCAAAAATGAGAAGTAGGGGGGCGGAGCTGGCGCCCAAACAGAGCAGACGCATGGTACAGTAGCTCTGGAAAACGGCACCTATTTTACTAAAATTGCTGAGTCTGTACCCTATCAAAATATAGCTTATTCGTGATAGATGTGCCCTACAACTGTTGGGGAAGCTATCCAGTGACTTAGAAGGGCTTTCTTGGGGGCAGAGGAGAGTAATGAAGCCTAACACAAACTAGGCCTAGCGGATGTCGGGGCCCCTTGAAGGCTGAGAACCCTAACGAAGTGGATATTGAGCTACACAGCGCACTAGATCCTCTGTCATGGAGGAGCTGCACATTGCACTGCGGACCTACATGGAGGAAGTGGAGAGAATATTCTATGAAAGAATAGACGGTATTATACTGTCTATCAACACAGTGAGCAATGACCTGAAAAATAGAAAGTTGGCAAGGGACGCAGCATTGACTCTGAAGATGATACCTGATAGTCCTGCTCACGCATTCACAGGGGTTCAGACGTCCGATGCTGAAGTGCGACAGAGTGTTGGGAGTCCCTGGGAGCAGACGTGTGAGTCACAAACCCCTGATGACTTGGCACCTCAGAGTGACAACCCGGCCGCAGTAGTAATTGCTGTTGGATCACGAAGTGACACTGCGGGAGGCGGTGTAGCTTTGGGGGACATGCAGACTCGCTCAGAAAAGGAAGACCCCCATAACGGGATATGGATGAATGCCTGGACTAGAGTGGTAGGCTCCCCGGAATGCTACCCAGACCTACCAAGAGCGCCTATGAAGGCCGCAAGAGACTTACGGTACACTTTTTTGATTCCCGACTCCCCGCAAGTAGAGGTCACTTTCATACATATTCAAGGCACCCTAGATTTTACTGGTGCCCCCATGGCCCTTCTCCATGCTTGCTTCCTCACATTGGGTATGGATTGGAGGCTGTTATATTTCTCTCACTGCCCAAGCGCCCGTAGATCTGGTGTGGGTTAAGAACTGTGAGTAAGGTCATTGCTATTTGTGACTGATATATTACAAGAACTGGTGCTCTCTGATCTTTACTATAGCAGCGGATACCAATTGTACAGACTCAAGTATTTTATTTAACAAATGCTCCTCCCATTGACCCTTGCTCTTAGGCACAATGACTGATTATACTATAGAGGAAGCTGTATATCTGATAATGTGTAGATTTGGACCTGTTTTCTCATGATCCTTTTGTAATCTTATGTCTCAGCAATACCTGAAAATGTGTGATTTTCTTCCTACAGTCTATGTTTTTATTATTTGGTGGTCCTATAAGAGGCTTATGGCCGGTAATGTTCTAGTTCCTAACTATAGGTGGGCAGTCTTCATTTATGAAGCCACATGTTCTGACAGGATAGTGCTATTAGAGCTTAGTTTTTTGATTGGAGCCCATACAAGCATAAATCTTGAGTAACAATGTCTTATTGATGGGCAATATGATTGCCTATATATTTTAACACTACTAGTTATGTAATTTAGAGCCTCAATAGCTGAAAATGTGAGGAATACTTCTCCCAGCATAGTTAATTGCCCAAGATAGACTTGTGCATGGGCTGTGCTTACTAATCTCAGTTTCACTAAACCACTAAAGCACTATATCCTGTACTGTAGATCCTAAATAGTGTTGGATAGATTGTTTTAGGTAACCACCTATTTTTGCATGTGTAGGGTATCTCTCTTACAGTTGTTTTGCTGACTCATGTGACTTCATAGCTACTTAATTGTATTGCAAACGCAAGAGTTTCACTATGTTCAGTTTGCAGTGCGAGTTGCTTGCGGACATACTGTATTGCCTATGCATCTCAAAATCAGTCTAAGTAACTATTACTTGAAGTGTGTTAAACTAGTTAATTCTTCTGTGTGAATTGATGTTAAATCTCCATGATAATACTCTATTTTTCTCTTGGGTGAATCTAGGGCTGTTTAACGTGTTAGATATGCTAACTAGCAACAGAAAAATATGACATTGCTGGACTGCCCTCTGCCCCCCCCCCCATTCTTGTGCGGTCAGGGTTGAGTCCTCTCTCCTCCGCATACTTTTTTTGACAGAGTGTAGTAGTCTCTGTCCCACCCGCAGAGCCATGACCCAGTCTTTCCCATGCATTTATGTAAAATGGCTCTCAGGGTTTCAATACAGGAAATTTAAGCTTGTTTATGTTTTCCTGCTCCCCTGTAATGTATCCATGATAATAGTCTCTTTTATGTCTATACTTATATAACTGTTCAGTGTTGATAGGAAACTAGGTTTATATTTCTCTATTTTGATATTGTGTGTTCACTCCAGAATTTGTATTAACTCTGTGAATGCTGAAACTGCAAATGTCTACTATTATCTCCATTAACATGCCCTCAATTGCTTTGTTAACTTTTTGGTCCCTTGATTGGACCTGTTTGTCTGAGGACACTGCGAACCTACAAGATTTTAAAACTGAGGTGCCTAAATTGTCACGTCATGTCAGTTCAATGCGTATTGTGAAGTGTAACCTGTTGATGAGACTGTTATATATTTGCTATTTTAACCTCAATAAAAAAAAAAAAAAAAAAAAAAAAAAAAAAATGAGAAGTAGAAAGGTAGGAAAGGACAAATCAGGGAAAATGAGGTGCAAAATAGAAGTGCCGTCAGAAAAAAAAAAGAGTAAAAAATGAAAATGTGTGGGTCTCATGGACTCTCACCAACATGAAAGAAATTAATTTATCAGGTAAGCATAAACTTTGTTTCCTTCCATAAGGTGGTAAGAGTTCACAAGTAATTATTCTTGGAAATTAATACCCAAGCTGTGGAGTCCTCAAGTAAATTGGTGGGACAGCATTTTTTTAAGACAGGAACCTAATTACCAGACACTGCTGCCTGAAGGACTTTCCTACCAATCACATACAGTGGTGGAATTTAGAGAAAGTATGTTGCTGCCTTGCAAATGTATTCAATATTATCATTCTTGAAAATCCAAAAAGAGGAAACTGAAGAAAAAGGACAAAACCTAGAAACCTATAAAAAGGACAATAAGGCATTTTGGAAAAGACTACCCTACCTCAAAGTAAACCTTGATAATCAAGAGATTTAGCCAGAAAGCTAAATAAACCAATGTTGCCATCTGATCTTTATGTGGACCAAGGGGCAAGCAAATTAAAGGATTGTCTAAAATCCTTTGTAATTTGAAAGCAAAATTCTAATTCTCCCACAATATGTAAAATAATCAAATTAATTATTTAGATTAGGACAAGGAGATGGGCTATAATATCCTGATTGATGTTACCTGAAAAATCCCTTTAGGTAAAAAAAATCATACTAAAACCATCTTATCTTTATGAAACTAAAACAAAGAAAGAGCAAAAATTCACTGGGGGATATTTATCAAAACGTCAACTATGTTGCATTTGCGAGCTTCAATACGCTTGCCAAACATTGCGGACACTGATCTGAATACGATTTCCTTATTTATAAAAAAAGCAGTCAAAAACACACGCGTCAAGTACGATGTGAAGAGCATCGGACTGGTGTAAACTAAATGGTGTCATCGATGTCGCGGCTATTCTGGTTTTTCCCAACTTTATATTTCTCTTTAGCACATTATTGTATATAGTGTAAATGTATTCTTTTTCTAAGCAGGACTAATTGCGAATATAGCAAGTAGTGACATATTTGGTGCAAAGTAGAGAGTTAATTATTAGAATTCTTTTTAATATTGGACATACATATTTTAGTATGTATATATACACACATATTTTTATATATATATATATATATATATATATATATATATATATATATAAAACACAGAGATAATACAGTGCTACAAATATAAATGTCCCAACAAAAGGAGTACCAGTATTGTCCTAAATATTTAGGTCTCCCCAGTATTTTCCAATCACACCAATCCAGTGATATTTGGAGGGAGAAAGGTATATCTTCTGCCTGCAGCCTAATCCCAAAGAAAGAGTGAAGTCCCCCTGAGAACAGGAAAGCTTCTGGGAAGAAATCTGGAACAGAAGAGGGAAGGGCACACAGCAAAAGGAACCTCCTGGTGTAGTATATCAAAACACTTGCTATTTTTCTGCAGTGAAATGCCAAATAAAAACTCACGTGCTTCCACCTCAACTCCTATGAGGTATGGATAAGGCTCTGTGTGGTGAATGACCACTGAAGAAGGCAAATTCAGTCCCCTTCTTATTGTAGCATCCGTTCCCCTCCTTGGATTTAGTCCTCACCTCCACAGCAGAAGATGAACCGCTTTGAAAGGTGAATGTGAAGTCCCTATTGGAGGGTTCTAATGGGC
The DNA here is from genome assembly GCF_027579735.1 of Bombina bombina. NCBI lineage: Eukaryota > Metazoa > Chordata > Amphibia > Anura > Bombinatoridae > Bombina > Bombina bombina. The sequence goes on along the minus strand of NC_069501.1, from coordinate 688,090,579 downwards.
TCTTATGTGGGGAGAAAGGGTATTAAACCTGCACACTGATGTTGTTAAAGAATTGTGTGCTTTATTCAATTTAAAAGCTCATACAAGTTCCAATTCACTTGTCATAAAAGCATGTAACATACATATAAAAGAAGACTCTGATGAAGCAACCGATTGCGTTGCGAAACGCGTCAGGCCATGCCCCCTCACTAGCCGATAATTTTACAGAAGTGCTACAGCACAGCACTACACTTTTCCAGCGTTGTTTGGAAAAAAAATAATGAGTACAAGTCTTCACAGGCTATAAACCACAAGTTTGATTAGTAAGGACTGCTTGGAAGACTCCTTTGACATTTGTATACAGTCTTCTTTTTATATGTATTTTACATGCTTTTATGACAAGTGCATGGGAACTTGTACGAGCTTTTAAACTGAATAAAGCACGCAATTTTTTAACCATTTCTCCCCTCATAAGAGCCCATTAGAACCCTCCCTCCAATAGGGACTTCACATTCACCTTTCAAAGCGGTTCATCTTCTGCTGGGGAGGTGAGGACTGAATCCAAGGAGGGGAACGGATGCTACAATAAGAAGGGGACTGAATTTGCCTTCTTCAGTGGTCACTCACCACACAGAGCCTTATCCATACCTCATAGGAGTTGAGGTGGAAGCACGTGAGTTTTTATTTGACATTTCACTGCAGAAAAATAGTGTTTTGATATACTACACCAGGATGTTCCTTTTGCTGTGCGCCTTTCCCTCTTCTGTTCCAGATATATTTATATATATATATATATATATATATATATATATATATATATATATATATATATATATATATATTGTGTGTGTATATATATATATATATATAGAACACTTGGTAAGTAAAAAGCGCACACATAGACTATCAGCAATATAATTTCAAAGGTACCTGTATATCGCTCACTGTCCGGTAACACGCTGGGGAGCAATTGGATCAGAGTGTATGGAGATCTGCAGCTGTGGAGACTGAGCCGGTCTGTAATCAGCGTCTGAGTAAATAAAGTATATTCCACTGGGTTGTCCCCACTTGTAGCGCAAAAAACCTCTCCAAAGAAAAGTAAAACTTCCTTTATTGTGATATCAAAAGTAAAAACATGACAGCCTACACACGACTGTAATAAAGCACAATATGTAAAAACACAGTGTCAGTGATCTGAACCACATGCAGACATGTTTCGTGCAGTTGCGCACTTGATCACTGCTTGAAAGCAATCCTGATCACACCTGCTTTATAGCACTTTTCTTAAAGAGACATTTGTGAATGGTAGACACTGTGTGAATTATCTCTCAGTTTACTGCCTATCCTTTGTTGAAGAATATTTTTCAAAAAGTTATTTCATGCATTAGCAGAATTTTTTTTTCTCTTCTACATGTGTACTAATAATATTAGTTAATATGATGTTAACTTTTATACATTAACTTTTATACATTAAAAATTACATTATATCTTTGCCTCATTTATCCCAAGTATATCTTGTATCACTAGATAAAATTGTAATCTTTGAACTATTTTAAGTGTAATTTATATATGACACTATGTACCATACAGAAATTGTTAAGTTTGTTTCTAGAGCAAAGTTTAGACTTTAGAATATGTATAAAGATAATTAATTGATTAAGACTTATATGATCGCCATACATTATTTCTCCCTTTCTTCTGTTAAGTGTGATCAGTCCACGGGTCATCATTACTTCTGGGATATTACTCCTCCCAAACAGGAAGTGCAAGAGGATTCACCCAGCAGAGCTGCATATAGCTCCTCCCCTCTACGTCACTCCCAGTCATTCTCTTGCACCCAACGACTAGATAGGATGTGTGAGAGGACTATGGTGATTATACTTAGTTTTATATCTTCAATCAAAAGTTTGTTATTTTAAAATAGCACCGGAGTGTGTTATTATCTCTCTGGCAGAGTTTGAAGAAGAATCTACCAGAGTTTTTGTTATGATTTTAGCCGGAGTAGTTAAGATCATATTGCTGTTTCTCGGCCATCTGAGGAGAGGTAAACTTCAGATTAGGGGACAGCGGGCAGATGAATCTGCATAGAGGTATGTAGCAGTTTTTATTTTCTGACAATGGAATTGATGAGAAAATCCTGCCATACCGATATAATGTCATGTATGTATACTTTACACTTCAGTATTCTGGGGAATGGTACTTCACTAGAATTACACTGTAAGAAATACATAAAGCTGTTTAATAACTAGAGATTATGTTTAACGTTTTTGCTGGAATGTAAAATCGTTTTCATTTACTGAGGTACTGAGTGAATAAATGTTTGGGCACTATTTTTCCACTTGGCAGTTGATTAATCTGTTTTCTGACAGTTTCTGTTCTCCCTCACTGCTGTGTGTGAGGGGGAGGGGCCGTTTTTTTGGCGCTTTTACTACGCATCAAATATTTCAGTCAGCAACTCATTGTATTCCCTGCATGATCCGGTTCATCTCTACAGAGCTTAGGGGTCTTCAAAACTTATTTTGAGGGAGGTAATTTCTCTCAGCAGATCTGTGAGAATTATAGTTTGACTGAGATAAAAAACGTTTATTCTGTAATTTGTTTCCTGCTTTCAGAATTTGTTATCTTTGCTAATGGGATTAAACCTTTGCTAAAGTTGTGTTATTTACAAGGATTGAGGCTATAACTGTTTCAATTTATTAATTTTCAACTGTCATAGATCTTCTGTGCTTCTTAAAGGCACAGTACGTTTTAATATTATTCTAATTGAATTGTATTTCCAAGTTACAAGTTTATTTGCTAGTGTGTTAAACATGTCTGATTCAGAGGATGATACCTGTGTCATTTGTTGCAATGCCAAAGTGGAGCCCAATAGAAATTTATGTACTAACTGTATTGATGCTACTTTAAATAAAAGTCAATCTGTACAAATTGAACAAATTTCACCAAACAACGAGGGGAGAGTTATGCCGACTAACTCGCCTCACGTGTCAGTACCTACATCTCCCGCTCAGAGGGAGGTGCGTGATATTGTAGCGCCGAGTACATCTGGGCGGCCATTACAAATCACATTACAGGATATGGCTACTGTTATGACTGAGGTTTTGGCTAAACTACCAGAACTAAGAGGTAAGCGTGATCACTCTGGGGTGAGAACAGAGTGCGCTGATAATATTAGGGCCATGTCAGACACTGCGTCACAGGTGGCAGAACATGAGGACGGAGAACTTCATTCTGTGGGTGACGGTTCTGATCCAAACAGACTGGATTCAGATATTTCAAATTTTAAATTTAAACTGGAAAACCTCCGTGTATTACTAGGGGAGGTGTTAGCGGCTCTGAATGATTGTAACACAGTTGCAATACCAGAGAAAATGTGTAGGTTGGATAAATATTTTGCGGTACCGACGAGTACTGAGGTTTTTCCTATACCTAAGAGACTTACTGAAATTGTTACTAAGGAGTGGGATAGACCCGGTGTGCCGTTCTCACCCCCTCCGATATTTAGAAAAATGTTTCCAATAGACGCCACCACAAGGGACTTATGGCAAACGGTCCCTAAGGTGGAGGGAGCAGTTTCTACCTTAGCTAAGCGTACCACTATCCCGGTGGAGGATAGCTGTGCTTTTTCAGATCCAATGGATAAAAAATTAGAGGGTTACCTTAAGAAAATGTTTGTTCAACAAGGTTTTATATTGCAACCCCTTGCATGCATTGCGCCGATCACGGCTGCAGCGGCATTCTGGATTGAGTCTCTGGAAGAGAACATTGGTTCAGCTACTCTGGACGACATTACGGACAGGCTTAGAGTCCTTAAACTAGCTAATTCATTCATTTCGGAGGCCGTAGTACATCTTACTAAACTTACGGCGAAGAATTCAGGATTCACCATTCAGGCACGCAGGGCGCTGTGGCTAAAATCCTGGTCAGCTGATGTTACTTCTAAGTCTAAATTGCTTAATATACCTTTCAAAGGGCAGACCTTATTCGGGCCCGGGTTGAAAGAGATTATCGCTGACATTACAGGAGGTAAAGGCCATGCCCTGCCTCAGGACAAAGCCAAAGCCAAGACTAGACAGTCTAATTTTCGTTCCTTTCGTAATTTCAAAGCAGGAGCAGCATCAACTTCCTCTGCACCAAAACAGGAAGGAGCTGTTGCTCGCTACAGACAAGGCTGGAAACCTAACCAGTCCTGGAACAAGGGCAAGCAGACTAGGAAACCTGCTGCTGCCCCTAAAACAGCATGAATTGAGGGCCCCCGATCCGGGATCGGATCTAGTGGGGGGCAGACTTTCTCTCTTCGCCCAGGCTTGGGCAAGAGATGTTCAGGATCCCTGGGCGCTAGAGATAATATCTCAGGGATACCTTCTGGACTTCAAATACTCTCCTCCAAGAGAGAGATTTCATCTGTCAAGATTGTCAACAATCCAGACAAAGAAAGAGGCGTTTCTACGCTGCGTACAAGAGCTCTTGTTAATGGGAGTAATCCATCCAGTTCCACGATCGGAACAGGGACAGGGGTTTTACTCAAATCTGTTTGTGGTTCCCAAAAAAGAGGGAACTTTCAGACCAATCCTGGACTTAAAGATCCTAAACAAATTCCTAAGAGTTCCATCGTTCAAGATGGAGACTATTCGGACAATTTTACCTATGATCCAAGAGGGTCAGTACATGACCACTGTAGATTTAAAAGATGCTTACCTTCACATACCGATTCACAAAGATCATTATCGGTACCTAAGGTTTGCCTTCCTAGACAGGCATTACCAGTTTGTGGCTCTTCCATTCGGATTGGCTACAGCTCCAAGAATCTTCACAAAGGTTCTGGGTGCTCTTCTGGCGGTACTAAGACCGCGGGGAATCTCGGTAGCTCCATACCTAGACGACATTCTGATACAAGCTTCAAGCTTTCAAACTGCCAAGTCTCATACAGAGTTAGTGCTGGCATTTCTAAGGTCACATGGATGGAAGGTGAACGAAAAGAAAAGTTCACTCGTTCCACTCACAAGAGTTCCCTTCCTGGGGACTCTTATAGATTCTGTAGAAATGAAGATTTACCTGACAGAGGACAGGCTAACAAGACTTCAAAGTGCTTGCCGGACCCTTCATTCCATTCAACACCCGTCAGTGGCTCAATGCATGGAGGTAATCGGCTTAATGGTAGCGGCAATGGACATAGTACCCTTTGCACGCTTACACCTCAGACCACTGCAACTGTGCATGCTAAGTCAGTGGAATGGGGATTACTCAGACTTATCCCCTTCTCTGAATCTGGATCAAGAGACCAGAAATTCTCTTCTATGGTGGCTTTCTCGGCCACATCTGTCCAGGGGGATGCCATTCAGCAGACCAGACTGGACAATTGTAACAACAGACGCCAGCCTTCTAGGTTGGGGTGCCGTCTGGAATTCTCTGAAGGCTCAGGGACAATGGAGTCAGGAGGAGAGTCTCCTGCCAATAAACATTCTGGAATTGAGAGCAGTTCTCAATGCCCTCCTGGCTTGGCCCCAGTTGACAACTCGGGGGTTCATCAGGTTTCAGTCGGACAACATCACGACTGTAGCTTACATCAACCATCAGGGAGGGACAAGAAGCTCCCTAGCTATGATGGAAGTATCAAAGATAATTCGCTGGGCAGAGTCTCACTCTTGCCATCTGTCAGCAATCCACATCCCGGGAGTGGAGAACTGGGAGGCGGATTTCTTAAGTCGTCAGACTTTTCATCCGGGGGAGTGGGAACTTCATCCGGAGGTCTTTGCCCAAATACTTCGACGTTGGGGCAAACCAGAGATAGATCTCATGGCGTCTCGACAGAACGCCAAGCTTCCTCGTTACGGGTCCAGATCCAGGGATCCAGGAGTAGTCCTGATAGATGCTCTGACAGCACCTTGGGACTTCAGGATGGCTTACGTGTTTCCACCCTTCCCGTTGCTTCCTCGATTGATTGCCAGAATCAAACAAGAGAGAGCATCAGTGATTCTAATAGCACCTGCGTGGCCACGCAGGACTTGGTATGCAGACCTGGTGGACATGTCATCCTGTCCACCTTGGTCTCTACCTCTGAAACAGGACCTTCTGATACAGGGTCCCTTCAAACATCAAAATCTAACTTCTCTGAAGCTGACTGCTTGGAAATTGAACGCTTGATTTTATCAAGACGTGGGTTTTCTGAGTCAGTTATTGATACCTTAATACAGGCTAGGAAACCTGTTACCAGAAAGATTTACCATAAGATATGGCGTAAATACCTATATTGGTGTGAATCCAAAGGTTACTCTTGGAGTAAGGTTAGGATTCCTAGGATATTGTCTTTTCTACAAGAAGGTTTAGAAAAGGGTTTATCTGCTAGTTCATTAAAGGGGCAGATCTCAGCTCTGTCCATTCTGTTACACAAACGTCTGTCAGAAGTTCCTGACGTCCAGGCTTTTTGTCAGGCTTTGGCCAGGATTAAGCCTGTGTTTAAAACTGTTGCTCCACCATGGAGTTTAAACCTTGTTCTTAATGTTTTACAGGGCGTTCCGTTTGAACCCCTTCATTCCATTGATATAAAGTTGTTATCTTGGAAAGTTCTATTTTTAATGGCTATTTCCTCGGCTCGAAGAGTCTCTGAATTATCAGCCTTACATTGTGATTCTCCTTATTTGATTTTTCATTCGGATAAGGTAGTCCTGCGTACTAAACCTGGGTTCTTACCTAAGGTAGTTACTAACAGGAATATCAATCAAGAGATTGTTGTTCCTTCTTTATGCCCAAATCCTTCTTCAAAGAAGGAACGTCTACTGCACAACCTGGATGTAGTCCGTGCTCTAAAATTTTACTTACAGGCAACTAAGGAATTTCGACAAACGTCTTCTCTGTTTGTCATTTACTCTGGGCAGAGGAGAGGTCAAAAAGCTTCCGCTACCTCTCTTTCTTTTTGGCTTCGTAGCATAATTCGTTTAGCTTATGAGACTGCTGGACAGCAGCCTCCTGAAAGAATTACAGCTCATTCTACTAGAGCTGTGGCTTCCACTTGGGCCTTCAAGAATGAAGCCTCTGTTGAACAGATTTGCAAGGCTGCAACTTGGTCTTCGCTTCATACTTTTTCCAAATTTTACAAATTTGACACTTTTGCTTCATCGGAGGCTATTTTTGGGAGAAAGGTTCTTCAGGCAGTGGTTCCTTCTGTATAAAGAGCCTGCCTATCCCTCCCGTCATCCGTGTACTTTTGCTTTGGTATTGGTATCCCAGAAGTAATGATGACCCGTGGACTGATCACACTTAACAGAAGAAAACATAATTTATGCTTACCTGATAAATTCCTTTCTTCTGTAGTGTGATCAGTCCACGGCTCGCCCTGTTTTTAAGGCAGGTAAATATTTTTTAATTTATACTCCAGTCACCACTTCACCCTTGGCTTTTCCTTTCTCGTTGGTCCTTGGTCGAATGACTGGGAGTGACGTAGAGGGGAGGAGCTATATGCAGCTCTGCTGGGTGAATCCTCTTGCACTTCCTGTTTGGGAGGAGTAATATCCCAGAAGTAATGATGACCCGTGGACTGATCACACTACAGAAGAAAGGAATTTATCAGGTAAGCATAAATTATGTTTTTTACATTCTATTTATCTTATCAAAAAGAAAAACTGTTGAATATATATTAATTCACAAAAAGATCAAGGTCTCTACGCATATTGAGACCTAATGGATTACATGTTTTTAATGTGAAAATCCAAAAGACTTCACGTTTGTTAAGTTTGTCTTCTCTGTCTCCTCCTCGTTTCCATAGAGGAACATGATCTATACCTTGAATTTTTAATAAAGACACATCTGAATTGTGTTGGCTTTTAAAGTGCCTTGACACTGGTGTGTCGGTATCATCATCCTCTATTGATCTGAGGTGCTGAAGGAACCTATCTTTAATGCTTCGCTTGGTTTTACCTACATAGTTAATTTTACAGAGATCACACATAAGTAAATATACTACATGTGTAGTTGAACAATTTATGTAATACTTAATTTTATAGTCTTGCTGGGTAGCAGATGAAGAAAAAGTATCGCCCTCAATGACATGGTTACAGGTTTTACATATATTTCTCCTGCATCTAAAGAATCCCTTTCTTTCTTTTAGCCAGCATTTGTTATGTTTTATTGGAAGATTAGATGGAGAGAGGTAGTTTGAAAGTGTTTTGCCTCTTTTGGGTATAATATCTACACCCTCTTCCATTATGGTTTTTAGTACTGGATCTGAATATTTTACAGGGACAGTATCTTTAATGATTTTGCTGATGTTTTTAAAATCAGTACTATAGGTAGTTATAAACCTGGGTTTCTCAGTGTCCCTTTTTACATCTTTCCTTTTGTATTTTAGTAAATCCTCCCTAGTTTTTTGTTGAACACTTTCTTTTGCTTTAATTAAAGTGCCTTCACTATATCCTCTCTGTTTTAGTCTTTCTTCAATAACTTTACACTGTTTGTTGTAATCTTCCTCATTAGAGCAATTTCTTTTAGCCCTAATGAATTCACCCTTTGGTATTCCTTGTAGCACGTGTCTAGGGTGACATGATTTGTATAAAAGTGTAGTATTGCCTGCTGTTGGCTTTCTGTAAAGTATAGAGACTATTTTTTCATGTTCTACATCTGCTTTTAATGTAAGATCTAGAAAGTCTATTGACTCTGTACTTTGTTCTCCTGTGAATTTCAACCCACATCTGTTATTATTTAAATAAGCACAGAAATCTTTTACTTGATCTGTATCTCCCTCAAAAATGAAAAGTAAATCGTCTATATATCTAAAAAAGTGTATAATTCTCTCTCTATGGGGATTTCTTTCTCCAAAGACGTGGAACAGCTCCCACCAACCCATAAATAGGTTGGCGTATGATGGGGCAAACTTGGCTCCCATCGCTGTTCCACGTCTCTGGAGAAAGAAATCTGTACCAAACATAAAGAAATTATGCGTTAAAAGATATTCAATTGCATTAAGTATAAACACTTTTGTTGCTGATTCATAGTCAGTATATTGGTTCAAGAAAAATTCTATGGCTGTTATGCCTAAGTTGTGATCTATACATGTATACAAGGATGATACATCCACTACTAGAAATCTGTAATTCTCTTTCCATTTGATATTCTGTAACTTATTAAGCAATGATGTGCTATCCTGTATGTAACTTAGTAAATCTTTGACAAGTGGTTGTAAGAAAGTGTCCACCAGATCTGATAAAGGCTCATTTAATGAGTTAATACCTGCAATTATAGGTCGTCCTGGTGGACAGACTAAATCTTTATGTAATTTGGGAAAATAATGAAATATTGGAATTACTGAATTAGTTGGGGTTAGGACTTCTTCTAATGTAGGAGTTATGATATTGTTTAGTTTAGCTATCTTAGTGATTTTAATTAGCTCTTTCCTAAATTCTCTCGTGGGATTTCCATCTAGTTTGATATATACTTCTTGATCAGACAATTGCCTTTTGGCTTCTTTAATGTAATCTACAGTATTTAAAATGACCACATTTCCTCCTTTATCAGAAGGACGGATCATTATATCTTTATTTTCTTGAAGAGATAATAAAGCTGCTTTTTCTTTATTTGTTAAATTAGAGTACCTTCTTTTTTTACTTTTAAGATTCTTTTCATGTAGTATTCTTAACTTACTTTCCACTGTTTTCTGGAAAATATCTAACACCTTAGGTCTGGTGTGTACTGGATAAAAGGTGCTCTTTTTCTTTAAGTGACCAAATTTAATATCTTCTTCCATTATCTTGTCTATAGATTCCCTATTACTTTCCTCAGCTAGTTCTTGCAAATCTTTAATAGCACATAAGTCAGGAAATAACAAGACATCAGTAATGGCTGACGTGACACTCTCATTAATATCATTTTTAGCCTCAACCTGTGTCATATGCTCACTTTCTGAAAAAAAATGTTTTTTCAAAGTAAGCTTGCGTACAAACTTATTAACGTCTAATACTGTTTCAAACAAATTAAACTGAGCTGATGGCACAAAGTTGAGACCTTTGGACAAAAGATTAATCTCTATGGAGTTCAGGGTAACATTAGACAGATTACAGACACTCAGATCTGCATTTATTTCTTTTTGTTCTGTCCCTGTGATCTCGTGATGTATTTCTTCTGTTGTCCTTTCCTCTGATGTTGTTTGTTGTATCTGTTTCCGCTTGCTGCCCTTGCCCCTGCTTCCTCTATGGGTTTTTTTGTTTTTCTTGGGAAAGTCTGGGGGTCCTCGTTTTTTGACTCCTTATGAGATCCTGATGTTGTAGCTTGTACCTCTAATTCTTGAAATACTGCTGGTGTTTCTTCCTCAGTCTGCAAATCATTATCAGATGAATCAAATTCATATTCTGTGTCTGAGAATGTCACAGTTTTTCCTCCTTTATGTATTCTTCTCTGTTGCCTTCTCTGAAATCTCCTAGGATATTCTTCTTGTGTCCATCTGTAAACTTGTTTCTGATCGTAATCTTTTTTGTCTCTTGTTATTTTTCTTGACTTAAATTGCCATATTTCTTGTCTGAAAGTATTCATGGTTGTTTCAAATTTTTTGTCATATTCCTTAAAGTGTTTGTGATGTTGAAAATCTCTAAGTTTATTTTGAACCTCTTTCATCTCCTGTAGCAGCTCTGCTTTTTGTTTTCTCTTGTGCTCCATAAGCAAATCAATTAATGCAAATGAGCATGCATCTAGAATGCTGTTCCATTTGGAGATAAATTCTGTATCCATAATCACAAAGGATGGAAATTTTCTTATACGAAGACCTCTTGGTATTCTGTGTTCATGTTTGTAAATAGAAAAAGATTTGAGATCTAGATCCAGTTTAATATCCTTTTTTCTTAAGGAATCCATTTCGAAGAAAAGACTGTCTATAGTGTGTATTATTTGATTATAGGTTTCAGATACTTCATCCTGAAAGTCTCCCAACACATAACTTGGTTCACTTGAATTATCCATATTTGTTCAAGGATTTTTAGGCAGTATAGAGTACTCACATAAATAATTTATGTGTAAATTAGTGCTTTATTGTGTGTAAAGGCTGTTACTTTTGAATATTTAGAGATCAGAAATTGCGATAAATCCAATCACCTTAGTGTATATTTAAGTACAGTTCTAATCTTTTTTTCTTCTTTAATCCCTTTTATATATCTCCCCTTTAAACCGTGTATCACAGTTTCATTTGTAAGTCAGGTATATTCAATTATGCTTTCCTGGTGCAAACATCTTAGTTTCTGTTGCCGTTAATTAACCACAGATTGCACCTGTTTGTAGCTTCGTGCTTCAGTGGAAAGAAATACATTTGGTCTAATGTGGCTGCTCATACTTCAATCAACAGACATAGTATGCAATAGAACACTTGGTAAGTAAAAAGCGCACACATAGACTATCAGCAATATAATTTCAAAGGTACCTGTATATCGCTCACTGTCCGGTAACACGCTGGGGAGCAATTGGATCAGAGTGTATGGAGATCTGCAGCTGTGGAGACTGAGCCGGTCTGTAATCAGCGTCTGAGTAAATAAAGTATATTCCACTGGGTTGTCCCCACTTGTAGCACAAAAAACCTCTCCAGAGAAAAGTAAAACTTCCTTTATTGTGATATCAAAAGTAAAAACATGACAGCCTACACACGACTGTAATAAAGCACAATATGTAAAAACACAGTGTCAGTGATCTGAACCACATGCAGACATGTTTCGTGCAGTTGCGCACTTGATCACTGCTTGAAAGCAATCCTGATCACACCTGCTTTATAGCACTTTTCTTAAAGAGACATTTGTGAATGGTAGACACTGTGTGAATTATCTCTCAGTTTACTGCCTATCCTTTGTTGAAGAACATTTTTCAAAAAGTTATTTCATGCATTAGCAGAAATTTTTTTTCTCTTCTACATGTGTACTAATAATATTAGTTAATATGATGTTAACTTTTATACATTAACTTTTATACATTAAAAATTACATTATATCTTTGCCTCATTTATCCCAAGTATATCTTGTATCACTAGATAAAATTGTAATCTTTGAACTATTTTAAGTGTAATTTATATATGACACTATGTACCATACAGAAACTGTTAAGTTTGTTTCTAGAGCAAAGTTTAGACTTTAGAATATGTATAAAGATAATTAATTGATTAAGACTTATATGATCGCCATACATTATTTCTCCCTTTTTACATTCTATTTATCTTATCAAAAAGAAAAACTGTTGAATATATATTAATTCACAAAAAGATCAAGGTCTCTACGCATATTGAGACCTAATGGATTACATGTTTTTAATGTGAAAATCCAAAAGACTTCACGTTTGTTAAGTTTGTCTTCTCTGTCTCCTCCTTGTTTCCATAGAGGAACATGATCTATACCTTGAATTTTTAATAAAGACACATCTGAATTGTGTTGGCTTTTAAAGTGCCTTGACACTGGTGTGTCGGCATCATCATCCTCTATTGATCTGAGGTGCTGAAGGAACCTATCTTTAATGCTTCGCTTGGTTTTACCTACATAGTTAATTTTACAGAGATCACACGTAAGTAAATATACTACATGTGTAGTTGAACAATTTATGTAATACTTAATTTTATAGTCTTGCTGGGTAGCAGATGAAGAAAAAGTATCGCCCTCAATGACATGGTTACAGGTTTTACATATATTTCTCCTGCATCTAAAGAATCCCTTTCTTTCTTTTAGCCAGCATTTGTTATGTTTTATTGGAAGATTAGATGGAGAGAGGTAGTTTGAAAGTGTTTTGCCTCTTTTGGGTATAATATCTACACCCTCTTCCATTATGGTTTTTAGTACTGGATCTGAATATAATACAGGGACAGTATCTTTAATGATTTTGCTGATGTTTTTAAAATCAGTACTATAGGTAGTTATAAACCTGGGTTTCTCAGTGTCCCTTTTTACATCTTTCCTTTTGTATTTTAGTAAATCCTCCCTAGTTTTTTGTTGAACACTTTCTTTTGCTTTAATTAAAGTGCCTTCACTATATCCTCTCTGTTTTAGTCTTTCTTCAATAATTTTACACTGTTTGTTGTAATCTTCCTCATTAGAGCAATTTCTTTTAGCCCTAATGAATTCACCCTTTGGTATTCCTTGTAGCACGTGTCTAGGGTGACATGATTTGTATAAAAGTGTAGTATTGCCTGCTGTTGGCTTTCTGTAAAGTATAGAGACTATTTTTTCATGTTCTACATCTGCTTTTAATGTAAGATCTAGAAAGTCTATTGACTCTGTACTTTGTTCTCCTGTGAATTTCAACCCACATCTGTTATTATTTAAATAAGCACAGAAATCTTTTACTTGATCTGTATCTCCCTCAAAAATGAAAAGTAAATCGTCTATATATCTATAGAAGAAGGCAAATTCAGTCCCCTTCTTATTGTAGCATCCGTTCCCCTCCTTGGATTTAGTCCTCACCTCCACAGCAGAAGATGAACCGCTTTGAAAGGTGAATGTGAAGTCCCTATTGGAGGGTTCTAATGGGCTCTTATGTGGGGAGAAAGGGTATTAAACCTGCACACTGATGTTGTTAAAGAATTGTGTGCTTTATTCAGTTTAAAAGCTCATACAAGTTCCCATTCACTTGTCATAAAAGCATGTAACATACATATAAAAGAAGACTCTGATGAAGCAACCGATTGCGTTGCGAAACACGTCAGGCCATGCCCCCTCACTAGCCGATAATTTTACAGAAGTGCTACAGCACAGCACTACACTTTTCCAGCGTTGTTTGGAAAAAAAATAATGAGTACAAGTCTTCACAGGCTATAAACCACAAGTTTGATTAGTAAGGACTGCTTGGAAGACTCCTTTGACATTTGTATACAGTCTTCTTTTTATATGTATTTTACATGCTTTTATGACAAGTGCATGGGAACTTGTACGAGCTTTTAAACTGAATAAAGCACGCAATTTTTTAACCATTTCTCCCCTCATAAGAGCCCATTAGAACCCTCCCTCCAATATGGACTTCACATTCACCTTTCAAAGCGGTTCATCTTCTGCTGGGGAGGTGAGGACTGAATCCAAGGAGGGGAACGGATGCTACAATAAGAAGGGGACTGAATTTGCCTTCTTCAGTGGTCACTCACCACACAGAGCCTTATCCATACCTCATAGGAGTTGAGGTGGAAGCACGTGAGTTTTTATTTGACATTTCACTGCAGAAAAATAGTGTTTTGATATACTACACCAGGATGTTCCTTTTGCTGTGCGCCTTTCCCTCTTCTGTTCCAGATATATATATATATATATATATATATATATATATATATATATATATATATATATATATATATATATATATTGTGTGTATATATATATATATATATATATATATATATATATATATAGTAAAGCAGTTATGGATCCCACGGACGGACTCCGTGTTACAGCAAGGACCCAAGAAAAGCAGGCACACAGGTTTTTTCATAAACACTCCGGTTTATTTGCAAAGTTGATTACCAAACGTTTCGGCTCACACACGAGCCTTTGTCAATGGTGTACAAAATTTGGTTTTGTACACCATTGACAAAGGCTCGTGTGTGAGCCGAAACGTTTGGTAATCAACTTTGCAAATAAACCGGAGTGTTTATGAAAAAACCTGTGTGCCTGCTTTTCTTGGGTCCTTGCTGTAACACGGAGTCCGTCCGTGGGATCCATAACTGCTTTACTGTTTGTCTCTCCCTAGTGTGAGCACCAGGTAGCTGACATACTCGTGAGTGCCGTTCACCTCTGCAATTTTGTATATATATATATATATATATATATATATATACAGTATATAATATATGTGTGTTATGTCAGAAATCTTTTGCAAACATATTTACATGTCCCTAAGTTCCTTTTTTTGTTTTAAACAATGTTGTCTGTCATATATCTGTGTTTATTTATACTACTATATGTATATATTGTAAATATATTATTATTCTGAGCAGGAATAATTGTAAATATAACATGTAATCAGAGTATCATATGTATTTATTTGCAATCTATGGATATTTTAAAGGGATAGGAAAGTAAACATTTAAGTTGCACTAGTGGGTGCTAGCTGTTAATTGGTGCCTGCACACATGTGTCTCTTGTGATTGTCTAAATAGATGTGTTCAGCTAGCTGCCAGTAGTGCAATGCTGTTCCTTCAGCAAAGGATAACAAGAGAATGAAGCAAATTTGATAATAGAAGTAAATTGGAAAGTTGTTTAAAATTGTATGTTCTATCAGAATCATGAAAGAAAATTTTGTGGTTTCCTGTCCCTTTAAGAGCTGGGCCAGGTTTCTCTCTGCACCTGTCTAACCCCTTCTGATTGCAATCTATTTTTAAAAAACACTCCTTCACATGTTTTATAAAATATGCTGGCATATAAGATGATATTTCTTACTGAAAAAGAAATTCAAGAGAAGGAAGAAATACACTGAAAATAGCATGCCAGTAAAGAGGTGATTTTAATTTCTGCTGTATCTGATTCATGACACTTTAAAGTTAGGTGGGCTATTCCTTTGAGCTTTAAGCTTAAGATTATATTGAATCAAACATCAATTTGAATTGTAAAATCCTTGTCTAAAATATTACTCTGTCTGTCCTAATGTCAGCATCAATGTTTATCTTTAATGCAAATTTCACATATACATACTTTCAAAGTATAATACACAAATGGCACTTACAAGTTCTGATGAGTAATCAATGACAGAAGTATCAAGCAATGTAATTTGTTAGTGATAGTTTATAATGTGTATTTAAATCAGATTGGCTGATGTCATAAACCATGTGATTATGCTTATTCCAATCAAAAGTGGTGAAAAAATTCACCAGTGTGTGGGTTATTTAGGAGTTTGCGTCATAATTGGTGCGAAAAGTGTTGTGTCAAATATGGAGCGAAGTGGAGAGTTTATTACATGGCTTAAACATGGTGCACATAGATTTTTCCAACAAATAAAAAGGAAGTTAGCTATATTAGGTTGTTTATTTATTTCATTATTGCATCGAACATAAGCTTTCTGTGTTTTCCTGAAGGGTGGCGGATTGAAAACCAGGTACGCTGAGTCGGAAAAGATGCGAGCGTAATTGTAGAAATTTTGATAACTTTGTGAGAGCTTCAAATAGTGTCGAATAGGCGGGTGAATGAACACGTTTACGCTCGAATTCCACAGGTTTTCAACTCGCATCGATGTGCCTCGGATTGAGATTGCAGGATCATATGTTACGTCACAAATGTCAACATTTGATGATCTTGATGCTTTGATAACTACGGCGGTTCATTCACACGACAATTACGATGCGGAATTCCACCGTATTTTAAGTTGACGCTTTGATAAATAGGCCCCAGAAAGTCTTCCTGCAGAAGATATTGCTAAAAGCAACACAAACTTCCAAAACATAAGTTAAATGTCTAAAGCAAATAACAATAAAGGAAATGGTTCAATGCAACAAAACAAGGTAACTGCTTTGAAGTAATGTCCAGAAAAGCTTTAAGCTGTAAATTTCTTATTAATTCTGAGGGCAATTGAGTTGCAGTAATAATAGTGTAATTATAATTATATGCCCCCCTCTCTCTTTGGATAATAAAAAATCAATCAAATCAGACCAGCGCTACCATTCGTAACTTCTGCTTTTATGTACTGCGCTGTTTAAAAAGGCCCTATATAACATGTTCCCAAGTATCAATATGTAACCAATAGCCTTTGTAGAGATAGTGCAAACATAGCAAAGTTCAGGCAGGTTTTTTGAAAGTCCCGGTCAGCAGACAAATGTGTATTACTTATGTATACCTTGTATACCTCCGCTCCCTTTCATGCACCAGTACCTCTGACTTGAGACCTCCTCGGTCTTGTTGTACGCTGTTCCGGACCCTCGTCCGTCCACACCATGCGGATTCAGCATCTTCCGACTCTTCGTGTCACCCCACGTGTGGCGTGATGTCACTTCCTGGATTCCGTTGTCAGCTTGCCTTGGACATTTGGAGCCTGATGGAGCTTGAGCCAATCAACGGTCTGAAATTTTCTGCCGTGGGACTCCTGTTGTCTGTGTAGATCGATAGAGCCGTATGCAGGTACTCCCAAAATCTTCCCAAATTTTTTTCAAATGCTGTATGCTGTGTCCTCAGGGAACAAGTAAAAAGGGATATCATCCAGAGAGAGGGTTAAAGGCAAGTCCGGACTGCAGTGCAGCTTCTGTGAGAAAACAGCAACTGACTTGGGCAAAAAATAAAGCTAAAAATAAACAAAATGTCAGTTGCTGTAGTTAAAATAAAAAGTCTCTTTATTTAGAAATAATTAAAACATGTAGGGTACATGCCCTACTGGAGAAAAAAATAGACTAACATGTTTCGGCTTGCGCCGTACTCATAGTCTTAAAACACCATACACACACTCTAGTTTAAAAACCCCACACTGGGATTTGATTGGTGGAAATTTTAAACATCAATTAGGGCTTTAAAGGTACATTACATGATACGCTTTTTTAACAATGTGATAGATTGTATATTTTAAATCTTACAATGTAAAGTATGCACTTCAACAATATCTTAAATTCTATGTATTAAACATTACTTTCTATCCTTGTTGATACATTACATAGTTACTACCCTCATAAGTAATTTAAGATGGCCCATACTGATAGGTAAATGGATATAAACATAGATATAAAACTAAGAGAAAAGATACTTCCGAAATTTTCCCTATAATCCCTCTTAAAGGAACTGAACTGCCTTATTTAATTTTTATAGTATTAACTACTGAGGGTACAGATGAGAAAATAAATTGGGAGCAAAAGGAATATATGCTTCTTAATATAACTTAATATAACATCTTTTCACAGATGGAACAGGTTTTTCACATGGGTCAGCGCTCCAGGGGAGGTGGGATGGCCATTATGCAACCCGAACAAGGGAGGTACCCAGTAAGGCAAACCAGGATGCCATCAAAATACAAACCGTCATAAATCTATCTGACCATGTTTTGACAAAAGAAGAGTACAGAGTGTTAGGTTTGGGCCTGGGTTTTGTACCCACTGTAAACTTTAATTTGTTTAATACAATGTTGGATCTTAACAAATGTGTGCGCAATCTAACACTCTGTAAACACTTCAAAACTAACGATTTAGAAATTCCCTCAGAACAACTTCAGGGGCAAACAAACCCTAATATATACCAAGGGTTTCAATTCCAGGATGTATGTGACCTCATTGCTCTGAGGGGTTTGGAACAGGAGACAGGAACTGATATTGTGAATACTCAAACTACAGTGCACAAGAAATACAAAAATCCCTCCACTTTCTACCCCATTCAGAGCAGGGGGAACACCATAGAGACCTTTTACAGAAGAGTTGAGGCTGACTTAAGAGCACTCAATCATGAGAAAAAATCAGTGAAAAGCAATCTAAGGGTACGTGAACAACCCAGCTATGAAATCATTAAGTGACAATATGAATATTGTCATAAAGCAGGTGGATAAGGGGGGCTCCGTAGTTGTTATGAACAGGTCACACTATATAGCTGAGGCCTTAAGGCAATTGGGCGATACCAACAGCTACTCTAAACTTAAGGGAGACCCAACAAATGTGTTTCAGAGACAGCTTATGGATGGGGCTGTGGAAGAGGGCTTTATTGACAATGACACCTGTCAATATTTATATGTCAATCACCCTATTATTCCAATTTTCCACCACCAACCAAAGGTGCATAAAACAACTGAGAATGTGCAGGGTAGGCCGATAGTCAGCGGAATAGGGTCCATGCTAGAGCACCTTTCAGAGTGGCTAGATGATCTATTACAACCCTTGGTCCTAGCCCTTCCTAGCTACATTAAAGACACGAAACATGTTTTGAATCTGATTGATCAAATTACATGGACACAAAATTCCGTGTGGCTCACTGTGGACGTCACAGCACTGTATTCCTCAATTCCCCACCATTTAGGATTAAAGGCTATTGAATATTTCTTAATCAACGAGACGTCCTATGGTGAACCCTTCAGAGCCTTTGTGTTGGAGGTCACAGAGTTTCTCCTCTCACACAATTATTTCCAATTCAAGGGTGATTACTATCTGCAGAAATGTGGGACCGCTATGGGCGCTAAGTTCGCCCCCACTTATGCCACCCTATTCATGGGTTGGTGGGAGCGGTCCCACATTTATGCAGATAGTAACACCTTCCGATCTGCGATTAGGATGTACCATCATTTCATAGACGATTTGCTGTTTGTTTGGGACAGTGAGAGACACCCGGTAGATGAATTTATGCAATATTTGGGTCAGAATGAATTCAATCTGCGTTTCACATATGAAACAAACAAACAGAGAATCCATTATTTAGACATGGAGCTCAGGGGGTGGCAATCAGGTGAGATCACATCAGAAGTGTACAGAAAGCCCATTTCAGGAAATAGTATATTGCATGCCCAGAGTTGCCATCCCAAACAAGTGCCATATTCTGTGGCCAAGGGACAGTTCATTCGTCTTAAAATGAACTGTAAACGAGCAAAAGACTATGAATGTCATGCTGATGCATTGCAGGATAGATTGAAAGAAAGGGGATATAGTGTTAGAGTTCTCAAGAAAGCCAGGAATGAAGTAGATAAATTAAAAAGAGACTCCCTTTTGAGAGATCGCATAAAATCCAATGGTCAATCAGAGCGCAAACTGACATTTGTTATGGATTACTCAGAACAATACCACACTATCTGTAAGATAATCCGGGGACACTTTAAATTATTGGCAGCTGATGATGGTCTAGCTGATGCAGTCAGTAAGGGCTGCAGATTTTCGTATTGAAGAAATAAATCGATGGGTAGCATTTTGTCTCCCTCACAACTCAAAAAACCTGCTTCAGCTATACAATCTTCTTGGCTTAGGCATAGGGGCACATACAGATGTAGGAATACCGAATGTAAGGCGTGTGAACATGTTCATATAGGCTCATCTTTCCAATCTTGTACAACAGGGTAAAGATTTGAAGTAGCAGCCTGTGTGAACTGTAGATCTACGTATTGCTTTTATCTTGTGTGGTGTACAGTTTGTAACCTCCAATACATAAGTTTAATAACAAGGGAGGTACGCTCACGGATACGTGAACATCTATCAACCATTAGAGTTGGTAAAAGCAGCACCCCCATAGTTAATCATTTTGTTAATACACACAACAAAGATTGTGCAAGCTTTAGTTGGATGATAATTGAGAAAGTCCAGGCCCGGGGGAGGGGTGGAGACAAGTTCCAGATTTTATCCAGGCAGGAGATGTACTGGATATTCAGACTTCAGACCAAGGTACCTTTTGGTCTGAACTCTGAATATGACTTTATCAATCATTGGAATTGATCTTGTCATCCGCCTATCCCCCGGGTGCCTTCATAAGCAAATCATCGCCACCCCTATATGTCTCAGCCTCATATATCTTTGCTCCATATTAACTTATAGCACTGATGTGTGCACAGGATTGATAAGTACTCTCAATTATACTTGATAATAAAAGCCCCATGCTTAAGTTATATTAAGTTATATTGTTATATTAAGAAGCATATATTCCTTTTGCTCCCAAATTTATTTTCTCATCTAAGGCCCTGTGGGGTATACATGTTGTACCCTCAGTAGTTAATACTATAAAAATCAAATAAGGCAGTTCAGTTTCTTTAAGAGGGATTATAGGGAAAATTTCGGAAGTATCTTTTCTCTTAGTTTTATATCTATGTTTATATCCATTTACCTATCAGTATGGGCCATCTCAAATTACTTATGAGGGTAGTAACTATGTAATGTATCAACAAGGATAGAAAGTAATGTTTAATACATAGAATTTAAGATATTGTTGAAGTGCATACTTTACATTGTAAGATTTAAAATATACAATCTATCACATTGTTAAAAAAGCGTATCATGTAATGTACCTTTAAAGCCCTAATTGATGTTTAAAATTTCCACCAATAAAATCCCAGTGTGGGGTTTTTAAACTAGAGTGTGTGTATGGTGTTTTAAGACTATGAGTACGGCGCAAGCCGAAACATGTTAGTCTATTTTTTTTCTCCAGTAGGGCATTTACCCTCCATGTTTTAATTATTTCTAAATAAAGAGACTTTTTATTTTAACTACAGCAACTGACATTTTGTTTATTTTTGAAATGTCTAAAGCATACAGGTTTGAAAGAGAAACCTGTAAAGCTTGTAAAAATAAAATAAAAAAATTAATGTTTCAAAGAGAAGAAATTGTTTTATACACTCGACATATCCTGACTATATGGCATTTGTTTTGATGCACTGAAAATTTGCATTAACTGCTTATATATCTTTGTGTATGTTCCCAACTGTCCATTAGATTGTGAACCTGTGTCCATATAGGGGAATGAAACAGTTAACATTTGTTTCAATTGGTTAACCAGGACCTTTTAAATTCTACATAGCACATGTGTATTTTAAGATCTATGATTACGGCTTAAAGGGACATGAAACCCCAAATTTTTCTTTCATGATTCAGATAGATAATACAATTTTAAAAAAACTTTCCAATTTATTTCTATTATTTAATTTGCTTCCTTCTCTTGTTATCATTTGATGAAATGTTTATCTAAGCAAGCTCATGAGCAACAGAGAACCTAGGTTCTAGCTGCTGATTGGTGGCTGTATATATATATATATATATATATCGAATGTGATTGGCTCACCCATGTGTTCAATTAGAAACCATTAGTGCATAGTAAATTTGAAAGGTGTTTACAATTGTATTCTCTATCTGAATCATGAAAGAAAAAAAAAAATGGGTTTTTATGTCCCTTTAAGATGCATCAGATCTTTACTTGTTTCTGCATTTTTTTACCCAGTGTATGTGGCGTGAATAAGCTTATTTTATTTATTTGGGTACCTTGCATTCCTATTGGCTGAAATTTTGAAATCAATCAATAGGATTAGAGCTACTGAAATCCTATTGGCTGTTCAAATCAGCCAATAAGATTTCAGTAGCTATCATCCTATTGGCTGATTTCAAAATTTCAGCCAATAGAAATGCAATGTACCCCAATAAATATGGGGTACCTTGCATTCAATCTTCATTGTGCAATGGGCAATCACATGAAGAGAAGCCTCCACGACCACTGAGGGCCATCGTCAAAGACCGCCACTAAGGATCCACGCATCGGGGAAGCCAGCTCCGCACCTCCGTTCTGCGCCGCCTTCGCTCCGGATGAAGATAGAAGATGATGGAGCTGTCTGGAAGAAGACCTTCTCCGCCGGTGTTCAGGAATGGTGAGTACCTATTTGGGGCTTAGTGTTAGGATTTATTTTTATTTTTAAGATTAGGGATTTAATGGGGGGTTTGGTGGGTGGGGTGTTTTACTGTTCGGGGGGATTTAGTCATTTTTAAATGTAAAATAACTGTTTAACATAGAGCAATGCCCTACAAAAGGCCCTTTTAAGGGCTACTCTGTGGTCCTCTCTGCACCGGTAGCGATGGTGCCATTCGTTGGTGGGTGGGAGCTTAGCAGGGAGGCGGGTGTGCGGCCCATCGCTACCCGGTATCCGGTTCCTGTAAGTGTAATGTGCACACCAGATGCCGGGAGCGTGCGGGAGGGTGTCTGCGGGGGTGCGCGTGCGTGTCTGTGTGCGTGCGCGCGCAGCAACCACTGACACCAATGATCCGTAAAGTGAGAGGAAGGAAGGGGAAACCCCCAATATAAATATTCAATTTTCAAGGATCTGGGAGGGGGTTGGGGTGGGGGTATTGAGGGGGGGCAGCTACACTACAGAAAAATATATTGTTGTAAAAAAAAAATTGGTTTTTGGGGGAAAACTGGGTACTGGCAGACAGCTGCCAGTACCCAAGATGGCGGCATATAGGTAGCAGGGCGAGGGTTAGAGAGCTGTTTGGGGGGACCAGGGAGGTTGGGGGCTAAGGCAGGGATCTATCACAGATGAATACATCTATTTTAGTACTGGAAGACTTTCTGCCAGTACTTAAGATGGCGGGGACAATTGTGGGGTGGGGGAGGGAAGAGAGCTGTTTGGGAGGGATCAGGGGGTGGGATGTGTCAGGTAGGAGGTTGATCTCTACACTAAAGCTAAAATTAACCCTGCAAGCTCTCTACAAGCTACCTAATTAACCCCTTCACTGCTGAGCATAATACAAGTGTGGTGCGCAGCGGCATTTAGTGGCCTTCTAATTGCCAAAAAGCAACACCAAAGCCATATATGTCTGCTATTTCTGAAAAAAGGGGATCCCAGTGAGAAACCTAAAGTTTGTGAAAAAAATTATTAAAAAAGTAAAAAAAAATTTTATCTGATCGCTTTTGGCAGTGAAATGGTGGCATCAAATTTAACAAAATGGGCCTAGATTAATACTTTGGGTTGTCTACTACACTACACTAAAGCTAAAATTAACCCTTCAAGCTCCCTAATTAACCCCTTCACTGCTGGGCATAATACACGTGTAGTGCACAGCGGCATTTAGCGACCTTCTAATTACCAAAAAGCAACGCCAAAGCCATATAAGTCTGCTATTTCTGAACAAAGGGGATCCAAGAGAAGCATTTACAACAATTTGTGCCATAATTGCACAAGCTGTTTGTAAATAATTTCAGTGAGAGACCTAAAATCGTGAAAAATGTAACATGTTTTTTTTTATTTGCTCGGATTTGGCGGTGAAATAGTGGCATGAAATATACCAAAATGGGCCTAGATCAATACTTGGAGTTGTCTACTACACTACACTAAAGCTAAAATTAACCCTACAAGGTCCCTACAAGCTCCCTAATGAACCCTTCACTGCTGGGCATACTACAAGTGTGGTGCACAGCGGCATTTAGCGGCCTTCTAATTACCAAAAAGCAACGCCAAAGCCATATATGTCTGCTATTTCTCAACAAAGGGGATCGCAGAGAAGCATTTACAACCATTTGTGCCATAATTGCACAAGCTGTTTGTAAATAATTTCAGTGAGAAACCTAAAGTTTGTGACAAAATTTGTGAAAAAGTGAACAATTTATTTTACTTGATCGAATTTGGCAGTGAAATGGTGACATGAAATATACCAAAATGGGTCTAGATCAATACTTTGGGTTGTCTTCTAAAAAAATATATATACATGTCAATGGCTATTCAGAGATTCCTGACAGATATCAGTGTTCCAATGTAACTAGCGCTAATTTTGAAAAAAAGTGGTTTGGAAATAGCAAAGTGCTACTTGTATTTATTGCCCTATAACTTGCCGCGCTCTGTGTCTTGAAAAAGTCCTAAAGAGGAGAACGAAACGCGTAGACGGAGGAGCAGTGTAATAAAGACAAAGACATTTGTTACTTTTACTAGCAGCCGCATTGGAATATGAAGAAGCATGGATGAAAAGGAATCAAGTGAGGAAATCACTGATGCAGCGGACGGACATTGTTTCCAGCTGATAACCGTAGGAATCTATTTTCCTGAGCTGACTTTTCTGACCGGTTTTTAACAAAGGCTTTAATCTTTTAACTTCTTGTAAGTGCAACGATTTATGTGCTCTAAATAAATTGTTTTTGATTCACCTTGAGTCGTGGATGCGCTCTGTGCTTTATCGTTTCAGTAGGTTTTATTTAAGTTTAACTTAGTATTGGGGTTAATTTAGGTGGTGTTAGGCTAGGGGGTTAGGTAATTAAATTAGTTATTTGCGTTGTGGGGGTTTAGCGGTTTAGGAGTTAATAGGTTAATTAGGTTTATTGCGATGTGGGGGTTTGGCGGTTTATGGGTTAATAAGTTAATTAGGTTTATTGTGATGTGAGGGGTTGGTGGTTAAGCCTTAAATATTTTAATTATGTTATTTGCGGATTAGGGGTTAATTACTTTATTGTTTTGCGATGTGGGGGTTTGCGGTTTAGGTGTTTGTTAATACTTCGCTGCACCCAGGTGGATTCTTTTGGCTGCATGCACAGCCAACATTCTTTTGGCTACCTCGCACAGCCAGCATTCTTTTGAGGATGTGTGCATAACTGGCGACACCGACGGATGTGTTACAAACAGGATTATAGTATAGATACAACATAGGGTATAAGGTTCCATTGAGCTGTAACTCCCAGGTGAATTAGCTTAATAGCAGGTATAAGCACATAATAAAGTGTCCATAATTACTAGACTAAGTATAAAGAAGTCTAAGTAATAAAGGTGGAATTGGTCTGTTACATGTGTATGTCCCCTGGCTATGATGTATCACAGAGTCATGTACCTTCAGGCTATGTGAGTGCATGGAAATGTCTTATCTTAAGAGGCACCCACTCTACCATGCTTAACAGCTGCAGAAATGACTGCTTCCGTTAGAGAGCTCATTCAGTGCCGTAAATGTAACAGCAGAAGATATGTGATAGAGCTTTGAGAATCTTTGCTTCCTCCTAGTGGCCAGGACTTGATTTCCAATAGTAATGGCTCGTGGACACTCACCGCCCTATTGAAAGAAATTGGGGATTTTAATCAATAAAATACTGCTAATATTCTAGTTAAAAAATAAATAAATACTAAAATAAAACTAAATAAAACTTGTAATCAATAATTATGCTAAAAGCAGCCGAACACTATTCCAAGCTTATTGTTATTAATAAGTTTTTCAGTCAAAGCTATTTTAACAACACTTTACTTTAATTAATCATAGTAAATCTTACCTTGAATAATTAGGTCAGATACTTTACTGAACACTACTGATGCACAGTAGTTTGTAAATTGCATTATAAAACATTTAGTCTAGCAATGACCTTTTTAAAAGTGGTCATAATGTTTGTAATTCATGCTTTTCATTTTACTTAATCATATCCATCAAGAATCAAAGGAGTTTTGAATGTCTCTTTAGAAGTGTTTTGAAATAATAATAAAGTGTTCTATAGAATGTTTTTTTATGTAAATTATTAGCACTAACATAACCTTTTCTCAAGCAAAAATAGTTTAACATGTTTACATATATTATAAAATAACTATCTTTTTATTCTTTTTTTTTTTTCATTTTATGTAAGAGAGGAAATCCAAAACAATAATGGGCTAGATTACGAGTATTACGAGTAGTGCACTAACTATTGCATGTAGGCGCAAAGGGGTTTATCATGGCATTTTGCATTGAAAGTAAATACATTCACTCAAACGCAATTGATTTTAACACGCGTCTGGATAGCGCAACTTCAGACCTCTGGTTAACTATTATTCTCAACTAAAATGTTGCAAAAAATACATTAAAAAGTAGAAGTACACATAATAACACTATCTAATAAAAATGATCTTAAAAAAATTGCATAAATACGTTATAAGCTCTCAAAGATATGGTCTCAGGTGTTTGGAAAAAAATAACTGAAAAGGGTTTTAACAGAGAGATACATACATATACATATCTAAATATGTACAGTATGTGTGTATATATATATATATATATATATATATATATATATATATTTATTACACACACACATATATATATATATATATATATATATTTATACGTGTGTACATATGTATTTACAGACATATATACACATATAAACAAAGAGTTAATGCACAAGCGGGAGTGATAAATATTGGGGAGGGGGGAGACAGAAATCTTATTCGAGCAATTGTATGTGTTACAGCTGATCTGTACATACGGGTATCAAAACTTAATTGCTCTAAATAAGTTATTATACTTTAGAAAGGTTTTCTAATTCATTTTAAAAGTTAAAAATTCTAAACTGAATATATTCCATATTTATCATTATTTAATTTGATTTAGAGAGACACATGTGTATCTGGCTTTTCTGTAATTTTTCTGAAAATAATTGCATATAATTGTGTATTCTTATTAGGTTGGTTTGTTGTTAT
Organism: Bombina bombina; assembly: GCF_027579735.1. Lineage (NCBI taxonomy): Eukaryota > Metazoa > Chordata > Amphibia > Anura > Bombinatoridae > Bombina > Bombina bombina. Next base: position 688,063,837 of record NC_069501.1, on the reverse strand, counting down.
TCCTAAAGAGTTGTATGTACCAGGACTCATGGGGTTTTTATAGTGCAGCACTTTGGCTTAGATTCATAGACACTGAGAGGAGATCATGTTCAAAATTCATTGAGCATCGATTTATCTATCTTTTCCAGGGTTACATTAGAGTGCTTTCCTGGCATTATTTTTTAAAGTTATATGAGGTGCCAAATTCAAGGTATCTCTCACATCAAACAAGAATCGCTAGTATAACAAAAAATAATATTTACATCCACTATACTTAGGAAACAAGCTTGCAATATGGTTTATTTAGATGTTTGTAATTTTAAAATATATACATGTCTGTTTTATTATTAGTACTGGATAAAACAAGAAGTATCACCAGGGATTGGCTGTGGCCTTTTTGGAGTTGTCAGAATTGTTTACCTACACCTTGGCCAAGCTTGTACAATTCATAAAGATTCTATTGACATTGTGAAGTATCTTTTCTTGCGGTCATATCTAGCTGTTTCAAAGATGCAGAGTATTATCACACATTTTGATTATTTCTCTTTAACTGATTTCTTTTTACATATATTAGTCTAGACTGTTTTGTAAATGGTGTTTTTCTTTTTTTCTGTTTTGATTTGTTTGTTCTGTAAGGCTTTGAATGTGTTTTGTCATGGCAATATCCTTCAAAACTGAATTTGTTTTAAGCTGAGGCAGTGAAAGGAAACATAATACATATGGCTCCATTGACTATAATGGAGAGTGACTTGCAACTTGCAGTTATGACGAGGGTCAAGTACAAATTTTTTATGATTTTCATAATTTTCAAGTTGTGATTTTGCAGCAATTATTTTAAGACAGATATCAAAGGGACAGTACACTGTAAAATTATTTTTATATTAATGTATTTTCAATGACTTGTTATACCAGCTGCAGAGTATAAAATGTAGGAGAAATTGCATTTTCAGGTTTATTTGTGTCTATGAAGTAGCTGGTTTTGTGCTATTAAACCACAGCCTATTACAATGGGTTGAGATTCAGGTAATATCAGAACTCATTATGTTATCACTTTGTGTACACACACTTGCTTCCTTATCTTATACTTGTCTGGAAAACCAAAGCTTAATACTTAGGCCTCTATTTAACAAGCTCCGTAAGGAGCTTGATGGCCCCTGTTTCTGGCGAGTCTTCAGACTCGCCAGAAACAGCAGTTATGAAGCAGCGGTCACAAAGACCGCTGCTTCATAACCTGTCCGCCTGCTCTGAGCAGGCGGACAGACATCGCCGGAAATCAACCCGACCGAGTACTATCAGGTTGATTGACACCCCCCCTGCTGGCGGCCTATTGGCCGCGAGTCTGCAGGGGGTGGCATTGCACCAGCAGCTCTTGTGAGCTGCTGGTGCAAGGCTGAATATGGCGAGCGTATTGCTCGCCGTATTCAGTGAGGTCTGTCGGACCTGATCCGCACTGTCGGATCAGGTCCGACAGACCTTGATAACTTGGGGCCATAGAGAGAACAATGGACACATTATCATTTTATTACTTAACTATCCTGCACCCCACTGTGAGTTTAATTTCTTATGCTGGCGGTGTTTATTTAGGCTATTCAATAGCTGAGACTCCAATATCAAAACTGTCAGTATTGGTTGGGAAACCACAGGCTAAATCAGCTATTTTCAAAGGCCAAAATAAGGTTAAAGGAGCTACTTGTAAACAATGTAATACACTCCAGCAGGTAAAATGGATCATTGGGAACAATTAAAATGGGAGAACATTTTTGGGTGAACTGTCCCTTTAATTTTAACAACACGTTTAACTGACTCTTAGTGAATGTATTAGGATGTTGGTCTCAGACTGATTGGTTCTGTTCTATCAGTATTATTATTATTTTTTGCTTATATTGTTTTTTTGCATATATTCATTATCGTTATTTGCTTTCTTTTGTGTAAGAAATTGTGTTTGCACCTATAAATAAAACTAGTCAAATACATTACCAATACTATCCTTTGATAACATTTTTATGTATGTGTTTAGTGAAAAACATTGGAATGTTAAATATTTACAGTAAAACATTAAATATTATTATGGTATTATTACTTAGACATATATATATATATATACAAATATGTTTTTATATATACAGTATTTATATATATAGATAGATAGCTAGATAGATAGCTAGATAGATAGATAGATAGATAGATAGATAGATACAAACAGAAAATACAGGAAATATGTAGACAAAATATAATAAAATACACAATTTGCAGAACAATTTGGCTTCTTCAGGCAAAATGTGTCAGTATTTAGTGTGACCTATCTTGGCAATAAGCACATCTAGAACTCTTTTGGGGAGACTGTCCTTGGGTTTTCTGAAGTAATTGTCTGGTATATTGTGCCAGGCTTTTATTTGTCTTTTATTTCTTTCTCTGTCCATGTGATTCCATACTGCCTATATAATATTCAGGTCTGGACTCCGTGGAGGCCAGTCTGTGCATGTCAGTGTTTTATCAGCTGTTTTCTCTCCAAATATTATATCATTGCATTAGCAGTGTTCTTGGTATCGTTATCATGCTGAAAAATAAAACCATTCCCAATCCGGCGCTTTCCAGAAGGAATAACATGATGAATTAAAACCTGTCTATACTTTTCAGCATTCATCATCCCATGAATTCGGACAATATTAACAAATTCACTGGCAGAAATGCAGCTCCAAACCAGGACAGACCCTCCTCCATGTTTCACTGAAGACCGCAAGCACTCATTTTTCCATCTCTCTCCAACTCTTCTTCTCACATATTGTCGAGTGGACCCAAAAATTTCAAACTTGGTTTTGTCACTCCATAATTCTCTTTTCCACTAATCTTTATTCCAATCTTTGTGAGCTTTAGCATACCTTAGCCCTTTCACCCTGTTCCCCTTCCCGAAAAAATGGTTTCTGGGCTGCTACCCTTTAAGTACTTCAGATTGTAGAAGGGTCAGCTGGGCATCCTGATGAAGCTGCCAGATGCTGAGTCAGGTCTTTGCCATGCAGTCTCTCAAAGAAGAAACTCTGAGAAACTTCTAATCAGATTTTGAAAGTTTTCTTAGCCTTCCATTCCTTTTTTTGTCATTGACCTCTCATGATTTTTCATATTTCTTTATAACAGCTTGAATTCCCCATCTTGAGTATCCAGTTTGTTTGCTGATTTCCCTTTGAGAGTGATCTTGCTGATGCAAAGTATGCTTTTATGTCTTTTAAAATTCTGTGATCTTTGGCATTATGATGGAATGATGTGATTGAAAAATGGTCTTATTTGCAAGCTTCCAATAAATTAAACTTGTACCACATGTGTATGTAATGCTCAATTATGTCTAACACAAACCTGGTGTAATAGACCTTTTTCACAGCAGCCATTTTGACATGAACTAGTAGGACAGATACAGGTTTTAGCAATGACATTAATTAGGGTTCTATTCCATTTAGGTTTACAAGAGCCAGGCTCCTGCTATTACTCAAGTGTAAGGGAGGTGACACTAAATACATGTCACTTTAGCCTATAGAAGCTCCTTTTTCTTATTTTTTTCTTTTTTTTTTATACTGCATACCAATATCCTTTATTTTTTTTATTGTATTCTAATAAAAAGAAAGAGAAATAATTATATATGGTCATTATACCATTGGTGAAACAACAAATCTAATGATGGCATAAGACTTTTGCACAGTTATATATATATATATATATATATATATATATATATATATATATATATATATATATATATATATATATATATATGCCCTTTGCAGTTAAATACATGGCCACCTACCATATACTGTACCTTTGAACCCTTATAAAAAAATCTTAATATTTATATGATAGTGTTAATATGAGTATAACAGTTATATGCAGTGAGGTCAGTGGCTAGGGAGGCATTAGCTAGTATCAGAGTGCTGAGATATTAGATACATTATAACATGATAAACATAGAGGGACACACACATATACAGGGACACACATACACAGAGGAATACACACACTATACAATGATACACATAGAGGGACACATACATTCACAGGAGCACACATACACAGAGGGACATACACACACACACACACAGAGAGAGGAGATAACACCAAGCTGAATTACATAAGTCTATGGGTTTATGTACAGACTTATAAATAGAGGACCGGGCTCTGTACAATCCCAATATATAAGCAAAGCTAGCTCATAAATAAGTATATCTTTATTAACATTCTGTAAGAAAAAACATATTTTTTTTCTTCTTCTTTCCCTCTTCTCTTTTTTCCTTTTTTTTTAGGTCCTTATGAAAATAGCTCATGAGCAAAGCAGATACATATAGCTATATCAAAGATCTCTTGTCACCTATAATAAAACAAATTCATGGGATAGATTGTAAATCCCAGAAAGCTCCATCTAATAAATTAAATTTGCCTACTTTGATTTCTATGTTTATGGAATATTACTTAAAGGGACATAATACTCATATGCTAAATCACTTGAAACTGATGCAGTATAACTGTAAAAAGCTGACAGGAAAATATCACCTGAGCATCTCTATGTAAAAAAGGAAGATATTTTACCTCACAATCTCCTCAGCTCAGCAGAGTAAATTCTGTGTAAAAAGTTATACTCAGCTGCTCCCAGCTGCAGGGGAAAAAAATGACGAAATGAAGAAATGAACAGCAGCCAATCAGCATCAGCATTGCTGAGGTCATGAACTCTTTTACTGTGATCTCATGAGATTTGACTTAACTCTCATGAGAATTCATAGTAAACTTCCTTTACCTGATTGGTAAAATAAGATGAGAGTGCACAAGGCTCATCCTTTTGGCTGTCCCAGGACAGACATACTAATATGCTGCTTAGAAGTCCTTTACAATGGGATGTGGCTACTGAGAAACTTTTGAGGTAAAATATATTTCTTTTTTACATAGAGATGTTCAGGTGATATTTTCTAGTCAGCTTTTTACAGCTATACTGCATCACTTTCAAGTGTTTAAACATTTGGGTATTATGGCACTTTAAGTAGAAGAAAGTAAATTTACTTCCACATAAAGAAGATAGGGAGGATAAAGATTTAGTGCACAACATTAAGTAGATAGAGAGGATAAAGGTTTAGGGTGCATGATACATATAGATTGCCACATTAGAATATCTAAAAATTGTCTGGATAGGCATCAAACTGCTATATTAGCATACTATCAGACAACAGCTAATCCCTGTGATTGTAGAGGTTTTAATTGGGTGTCAGAATGTCTATACTGAGCATTCAATTAAAGGCATGATGATTACTAATCTGGTATAAAACCCAGAAATACATAGACAGTGGCTGTAAATAAAAATAAGGAACAATGTTCATTGTTAAATATAGTAAATCAAAAGAGGCAGACTATAACAGTTATTATCTTATAACCTGAAATCAGCCTACGTCTGCAGAGTCATAGTCAATATATGCAATCAAGTTTACATATAAGAAAAAAAAATACCACACAACACCAGATCAATGAAGAGTGATTCAGAGCAGCAATTTGATATTGTTCTGTTTCCTTCTTCCAATTGTAGTACAAACTACAAGAATGTCAGCCAATTTCACTTTTAGGCAAGAACCAGGCTTTGCTGGCTCAATTGGAGGTTTATTGGCAGTGCTGAGCCATAACTTGACACTGGGTGGCGCTGGCGCTCTCGGCTCCTAAAGTACTACTGTAGTCATGTTGTGCAATGGTGAGAAGCAGACCTCTTCATAGATTACATACAAAAAAAGTTTTCATTTTTGTTTAATTTAAGTTTTGTTATTGATTTTTGTGCCATGATGACAGGTGAGGCAATGCCTCCCCTGACTGCACATCCCTGTAACAGTATATTTTAATGTATTTATGTTGTGTTTAGTGCAACTTTTATTTTAGCCCTAACTCTTAATACCAGGTCTTCAGTCTTGTTAACCCGACGCACATTAAATTTGATTGAGCTTGAACGAACACATTTACTTTTAACTTGTAATACGGGCACAAATTAACAATCTCACAATATTCTTATATCACACGTGTTAATGTTAGTGCACCACTTGTAATCTAGCCCTAAATGTTTACTTTATCATAAATCAATAATATACATTAGCACATAAAGCCCATAAACTGATATATATATAATGGTATCATAAGGAAAGCAAATTATTAATCATTACAATAACAGCCAATGAAACTGAGGAAGAGTGTCAGCAAATTTGTTTTACAGCCATATTGGAGTGCATTAAAGAATGGCTTGCAAGCTTATCTATAATCTGTTCTTTCAGCAAGCATTTTTGTTCTGGTATAACTAACTTTTAATATAATGACGGTGCCTTAGGTAAACTCTGTTTACATTACTGGCTGTAGGAATAATATCCCATTAGGGCTACCCTGACTAGTTTGAAAAATATTTTCATCTTTCAAAGTATGAAAATAAAATCTGAAAATAAAATATAATTGTTGCTATAAAAAAGAGACAGCCGATGTCTCTGATGCTATTTACTCTTTTGCTGCCCCAACCATCTAGAACGCACTTCCTTGAGCTGTCAGACTGTCCCCTAACCTTTCCTTCTTTAAACGCTCCCTAAAGACCTTTTTGTTCAAGGAAGCCTATCTCCATATCAGTAACAAATGAATTCCAATTGCCTAACAGCTGCTCTCAACTAACTCCACACTAACATCATTCTCACCTTTGCAATCCCCACCTCCTGTTTCTCACCCTCCTACCCATCTAGATTATATGTTCCCACTGGAACAGGGCCCTCAATTCCCCCTGTATTTGTTTGTTAAACTTTGTATGGTGTCTTTTATATTGTATTGTACTGTACTTTTATCTTTGTACCCATGGACAGCACTGCGGAATCTGCTGGCGCTTAATAAATAAAGAATAATAATAATAATATTTTGTTCTTGCAGAATCCATACAAATGAATAACTGTTGCTATTGTTTGTGTGCAGCCACAGCTGTTGATAGTTAGAAGGGCTGTAGCCAAACTGCATAATTTGACCTAGGCCAACAAGGCCTGCACCTAGGCTAGCAACATTTAGGAGTCACAGCAAATTTCATGGGGCAGTTCAATGACATAAACCTTTTCTGTTCTCTCAGAATAATTTAATTATAAATGTTAACTTAGTAGATCTTATATATGAATATAATACTGTATAAGCTAAAATCATGGCAGTAGAGTGTTCAAATGCAGCACAAAAACAAATTGCACCACTTGATGTAGCTATGCTGTGGTTCTGTTGCATAGGACTTAGGCCCAATTCTTCAGAGTATTTAGTATTCAGCATTGTTAAAAGGACAATTCATACAATTCTGAATGTGAATTTGGAAACATATGATAATTGCTACTAAATTGTTATTTATTTTTCAGAATCCAGGAATAGATATCGGTGATGTATCAGAGCGAATCTCATTAAGGAAAAGTCTGAAGTGTAAGAACTTTCAATGGTATTTGGATAATGTGTATCCAGAGATGAGGAGATATAATAACACCATTGCTTATGGAGAGGTAAGGTTAATCCCTTTTTCATTTTAATATTGTTTTCAGTTTTGATTATGTTTGCATTTGGTTCATGAGTATGGAGGACAAACGTACACAAAATATTAATATTTTAAGGTGATTGACAATAGCTTAATAAATACGATTTTTTTTTTATTCTGTATCATGGAACTGTATAAACTGCAACTGCAATTTTATGTCAGTAATTGTGAGAAAATGTACACTTTAAATTAGATATACCAGTCTGGCATTTAATATAATCATAACTCTCATTTCCTGCATTTACTAGCTTATAATGATATTTGCAAATCTCATCTGAACAAAAAAGAACAGGTGCAGGATTTGATTATCATGGATAATAAAATGAAGCTCTTCCCATATCTCAATAAATTTGCTGTGGCCTCTGGTTGCAACGTTATTCAACCATTCTATTACACTTTTATCTTGTAATGGGATAAACGCTGTCTTCTTTTGGACTGGAAAAGTAGTACAATAAGGTACCAGAATCAAGCAATTATAATATAATGATTTATTATAAGATCATTTGACAGTTAACAAAAGATAATGAGATTAATAGATAAGTAGACAAAATTATATTATTAAAAATGAACTGATAGATAATAAATATTTACCTTTATCCACAGATTACACAATAGATTATCTCAAATTGGATCCCCAAAATTGTCCTTGAAATGCAACAAAACTAAGGGTTAGGTCCAATGCAATCCCTAGCAGGCAGTTCTTCAGACTGTGATTTATCAGCTGTTACTTATAATAGGACGGGAACTAAAACACATGCGTTGTAGTAACATAATATACCATTTTCTAACAGTGGCATTTATACATATTTTATAGATATTGCTAATCACCTCCTCATTATCTATAAGAGTTAGAAATGTTTTGGTTGTGTGCTCTTGGGGGAGTTTTGCTTATCAGCCAGTGAATTTCTATCTTAGGTATGAGTATTGCACCATCATGAGTATTCTGCTGGTTTCAAGACCAAAAAAACATTGTTTACCTTTTTTGCAGAGAATAATTCTGGCATATGTAAAGGAACAGTAAAGTCAAAATTAAACTTAAATTGATTGGATAGAGCATGATATTTTTAAAAATTTCCAATTTGCTTTGAATATTAGTTTTGCTTAGTTCTCTTGGTGTTTATTTCAGTTATATATAGTTACAAACACTGCTGCCATAGACTGCTAAAGATACTTACAAGCTCCTAAACTCTCATTGCCTACCTAGATTTAGTCTTCGACAAAGAATACTAAGAGAACAAAGCAAATTTGATAATATAAGTAAATTGTAAAGTTGTTTAAAATGTTATACTCTATCTGAATCATGAAAGTTTAATTTTTACTTTACTGGACCTTTAAATAGTATTTTTTTTTTTTTTTATCTGATATTGCTTCATACCCCATAACAATAATTAGGCCTCTTTGTGTGACTTATTCATTGCATTGTTCTCAACTCTATACAAATGCTATAGTTCTTAAGGCTGCAGAAGTGTATTACTTATGTATGTCCTAATGTCATTTTTCACATCTTGTACTTTACTTTTACCTTGTCTTATGCTTTAGATTTATCTCCTTCCATAAGTTGGAAATTTGTCTCTCTATAGCCATTGTATATTTTTGAGATTCATTTATCTCATGAACAGCATTAAACATTTACATATATATATATATATGCACAAACGTTTACTTTTTTACTAATATATATATAAATATATATATATATATATATATATATTCACACACACATACGCATATTTAGACATGTATGTATACATAATAGTTCTTCTTGAGTGCAAACGTTTACTTTCAACTTGTAATATGCATGCAAGTTAGCGCTGTCACGATATTGCTTACCGTTTCCGACACTAACAATTGCAAAAAAGTTGTAATCTAGCCCATTGTGTGAACAAATGACCAGAGGCATATATATGCAGCCTCCAATCAGCAGCGAGATCTCAGTATTGTATTACAGCAGACAAGTTTCTCATCTAGAGAACCTATACGCACGCTCTCCGGATCAGAAACTTCTGCTGGAATTTAAGATTGCACATGTAAATTATTTCATGTGAGCAGAGCTTGTCAGTGATCCGGAAATAACAAGTCCAGGCCCTCGGATGTTTGCAACCTCTGAGGTTGCGGGCATGTTAAGCGGTTGTATGCCATCAAAATATATGTATCTGTTTCTATGTGGTTTGAGTTTTACATTGAAAACAAGACACTTGCATTGTAAAATGTAAAATCTGTCTCAAATGTTACATTCTTGTCATATCTTACTACAATATATTATATTATAATAGAATTTGAATAAAGCCAATGTAGTGTAATCTGTAAAGTATTATACATTTATGGTTACTTATAGAAGAGTCCAGCATTTAGAGCTCGGGTGTGCCACAACAGAAATTTGTATTGCCAAGTGTGCCACAGTTTGAAAAAAAAAAAGAATACTTTGCAATATTGTTCTTACAGTTGGACTGTGTATTCTTTATTGAAAAAAAGAGAAACAATAGTCTACCAATTGCTTAGTTTTTCTAATGCAGGCTATGGCTGTGGCCTGCAACACTGAGATATAGTAAAAATGTTCTGTCTCAAAAATATGTTGACAGCTCCCTATCATACTATTGAATGTCTATCTCTATCTATCTCTCTATCTATCTCTCTCTATCTATCTCTCAATATAGATATAGATAGATAGATAGATAGATAGATAGATAGATAGATAGATAGATAGATAGATAGATAGATAGATAGATAGATAGAGAAAGAGAGAGAAAGAGAGAGAGAGAAAGGAATACATTAAATTGCTCAATACAATTTTTAAAATAATGATTCTGTTGTGTATTGTCCAGCATGTTAATATGGTATCACACTATCAGTAAATGGATGTATTTGAAGTTTTCTCACAGCTTTGATTATATTGTCTACACAAACTATGGGGCCATTCGGAGCTTGATGCCCCTGTTTCTGAGTGAGCCTTCAGCAGTCCACCTGCTGCTCTGAGACAGCGGACATCAATCCGCCTGATCCTATGTGATCGGGCTGATTGACACCCCCTGCCGATTGGCCACAAATCTGCAGGGAGCGCCATTGCATGTCGGCATTGCTGTCGGCATTTATCGATGTGCGGCGGACATGATTCGCCACTTTCAGATGTCTTCAGAATTCTCTGATCTCTCTTTAGCTTTGTACTTGTGAGATTTGCTCTAAATGAGGGTCAAACTTACAAACTGAAAAGGTGATAATGTATCCTAAGCAAAGAGGGAGCAATATTATAAGGGATATTGTGTATGTTTCAATGTTGGAAGCATCTATTATGAACATAAAAAAGTTCACATTAACATGACTCTTGTTATAACCTTTCACCATGTGTAAAATATGACAAATGACCTTATGTACTACTGTGTACTACTAGTCCTGCATTTACTTCAACAGCATTGAGCAAATCTACTCATTAAACTCTAAACCACAACCAAAGCAGAACTGTGGGATAACTTAGTGCATCTTTTTTTTTTTTTTACATATTGATTATATTGCAAGAGATAAACACTCATGAACATTTGCTCATTTTCTCTAGGGAAATTATTTGAATAGGACATTACCAAAGTAGTGTACGTGTGTTTGTGTTCCTCTATTATATGATCTGGGTCCCTATCTTTTACATCATGCAGGAAAGATTGTGTGGGAATGTAATTTGCATGGGATAGGGTTTTATTAATTAAATACTCATTCGCAATTCAGTATTAAGCAAATATTACATTTGTCTTCAACAACTTTAAATTGCAGTAGACATTTTGGACCAGATTACGAGTTTACCGCTCATATTACAAGTTTAAAGATGCCAGAATGATTTCCACATCCTCAGAACTCTGGTTATCTTTTTGGCGAAACAAAAAAGTTGCACAAAACACATCAAACATACATTATAAAGTACAGTTACACTCAGAATAACACTATCTAAAAAAATGTTTTAAATTGCACAGCCAAGTTATAAGGACTCAAAGAAATGAAGTCTCAGGTGCAGGCAAAGGGCTTTAACATAGACATACATGTCTAAAGATGTGTGTGTGTGTGTATATACATATATAAATACATATACATACATACACACACACATCGGGTTAGCGCGCAAGCAAAAACAGCTTTATCTCAACTTGTAATAGGAGCTCTACGTGACGCGCTCAAAAAGCTTACTTCCAGTAAAGTTAATGCTTGAGAGTGAGCATTAAATAGCGCTCCATTTGTAATCTGGCCCTTTGTCTTTTATTTACTTCATATAGAGAGGTTTTAGCTGTGCCAGCATTTCTCATAGTAAATCCATTGTTATGTATTGCTTTACAGAAAGTTCCATTGTTTTCTATAGGGTGCAACTCTTATTTAAAGGATTAATGAAACCCCACATTTTTCTTTCATGATTCAGATAGAGAGTACAATTTTAAACAACTTTCAAATTTACTTAAATTATCACATTTGCTTTATTCTATCAGTTTCCTTTGTTCAAATATCAACAATGCGCTATTGGGAGCTAGATAAACATATCAGGGGAGACAATGACAAAAGGGATATATCTGCACCCACAGGTAGTATATTGCTGATCTTAAGCCTATCTAGGTATGCTTTTAAACAAATGATTCCAAACAAACACCTAGATTACGAGTTTTGCGCTAAAGGGGGTGCAAAAATAAAGCAAAAAAAATTGCGTTATTGCACTCTCCATAGCGCTGCCATTACGAGTTACTGAAAAACGTCCTTGTGCTGTGCATTATGGTGCATTAAACTCCATACAGCACAAAAGCCAAGGGCTGAGTTTACGTGCTCGTGCACGCTTTCCCCCATAGACATCAATGGGGAGAAAGTGTTAGAAAAAAAAATAACACCTGCGATCTCGGAATGGAGATCACCATAATGCAACCCCATTGATGTCTATATGAAACAGAAAGTTATGCTTAAATCTAACACCCTAGCATAAACCCCTAATCTAAACACCTCTAATCCGCCGCCCCCAACATCTCTGGCACTAATAAAAGTTATTAACCCCTATTCCACTGCACCCCGATATCGCCGACACCTGAATAAACCTATTAACCCATAAACCACCGGCCCCCCACACCGCCAACACTATAATAAAGTATTGACCCCTAAACCTCCAGCCCCCACATCATAACTACTAAACTAAACCTATTAACCTCTAAACTGCCAGCCCCCCACATCGCAAAACACTAAATTAAACTAATAACCCCTAAACCGAACAAATCCCTAATTTTAAATTAAAATTACAACATAACTATCTTTAAAAAAAATAAAAACTTACCTGTGAAATAAAAAAAACTAAGTTTAAATTATAAATTAGCCTAACATAACTATTCTAATAAAATAAAAAAAACTACCAATTAAAATCCTAAATTAAATATTTTAAAAAAACTAACACTACAAAATTTTTAAAAAAAATCTAACATTACAAAAAATAATAAACACTAAATTACGAAAAATAAAAAACTCTAAGATTACAGAAAATAATAAATGAAATTATCGAAAATAAAAAAAATTACACATAATCTAATAGCCCTTTAAAAATAGAAAAGCCCCCAAAATAAAAACACCCCCTAGCCTATAATAAACTACCAATAGCCCTTAAAAGAGCCTTTTGTAGGACATTGTCCTAAGTTAAACAGCTCTTTTACCTTAAAAATTACTAAGTCCCCCCTAAAAGTAACCCCCCCAACCAACCAAACCCCCAAAATAAAAATAAAATAAAAAATAAAACATTTAAGTGCTATTGGTAGTTTATTGTATTTAGGGGTGTTTTTATTTTGGGGTGGGGGGTATTTTTATAGGGCTATTAGATTAGGTGTAATTGTTTTTATTTTTGATAATTTCTTATTTTATTTTTCTTAATTTAGTCTTTATTATTTTTTTGTAGTGTTAGATTTTTTTTTTATATAGTGTTAGGCTCATTTAATATTTAACTTAGGGTTTTAGGGGTCGATCCGATAAAAATTGTCGCCCGCAAAAGCTGGCGACGCCAATATTTGCGCGGGTTTGGTATCCTATATACGGCGTAACCTAGAAGTTACGCGCGTATATTTCTGCCGTCGCCCGTAGTTTTTTGGGCCATAGGCAGGTATACCAAACCCGCGCAGTTTGGTATCCAACATACAGCGTAAGGACTTACGTGGCGAAAATGGAGAAATCTTACTCCATTTTCACCTCGCCACAAAAAGCAGCCGTAAGAAGCCTTACGCTGACTATTGGAGCCCCGTAACTCCCTAAACTGGCTGCTAAATAAACTTAACACCTAATGCATGCGCAATGTATATCTACCTGTCAACCGCGATTTGCTAAATAAAACCTAACACCTAACGCATGCGCAATGTCTATCTCCCTGTCAACCGCGATCCCCCGCCGCAATCCCTAATAAAGTATTTAGCCCTAAACCGCCGCCATCTACATAAACTAACCCCCTACTGTGAGCCCCTAAAACTGCCACCATCTAACTGATCTATCCCCTACTGTGAACCCCTAAAACCGCCACCATCTAACTGATCTATCCCCTAATGTGAACCCCTTACACCGCCGCCATCTACCTTATCTATCCCCTAATCTGACCCCTTACACTGCCGCCACCTATATAAAAATTATTAACCCCATAATCTAATCCCCCTATACCGCCGCCAGCTATATTAAAATTATTAACCCCTAATTTAATCTACCTACCCCACCGCCAGCTATATTATCTATATTAACCCTAAGTATATTATAGTTAATATAGTTATTACATTATATATATTAACTATATTAACCCTAATTATATTAGGGTTAATATAGTTAATATAGTTACTATAGTATTTATATTAACTATATTAACTCTATCTAACCCTAACACCCCTAACTAAATTCTTATTAAATAAATCTAATTCATATTATAAACTAAAATATTCCTATTTAAATCTAAATACTTACCTATAAAATAAACCCTAAGATAGCTACAATATAATTAATAATTACATTGTAGCTATGTTAGGGTTTATATTTATTTTACAGGTAAATTGTTAATTACTTTAGCTAGGTATAATAGCTATTAAATAGTTATGAACTATTTAATAGCTACCTAGTTAAAATAATTACACAATTACCTGTAAAATAAATCCTAACCTAAGTTACAAATACACCTACACTATCAATAAATTAAATAAACTACAAATATCTATCTAAAAATACAATTAAACTAAACTAAATTACAAAAAAAACCAAACACTAAATTACAAAAAATAAAAATAGATTACAAGATTTTTAAGCTAATTACACCTATTCTAAGCCCCCTAATAAAATAATAAAGCCCCCCAAAATAAAAAAAATTCCCTACCCTATTCTAAATTAAAAAAAGTTCAAAGCTCTTTTACCTTACCAGCCCTTAAAAGGGCCTTTTGTGGGGGCATGCCCCAAAGAAAACTGCTCTTTTGCCTGAAAAAAATAACACAATACCACCCCCCAACATTACAACCCACCACCCACATACCCCTAATCTAACCCAAACCCCCCTTAAATAAACCTAACACTACCCCCCTGAAGATCTCCCTACCTTATCTTCCCCACGCCAGGCCAAACTCCTCATCCGATCCGGGCGATGTCTATCCAAGCGGCAAAGAAGAGGTCTTCATCCCAGCGATGTCTTTATCCAAGCGGCAGCAAAGTCTTCTTCCATCGGGCAGCATCTTCCATCAAGCGGCATCTTGAATCTTCTCTCCACCGACGCGGAGCATCCATCCCGGCCGACGACTGAACGACGAATGAGGTACCTTTAAATGACGTCATCCAAGATGGCGTCCGTCGAATTCCGATTGGCTGATAGGATTCTATCAGCCAATCAGATTTTTCTACCTTAATTCCGATTGGCTGATAGAATCCTATCAGCCAATCGGAATTCGACGGACGCCATCTTGGATGACGTCATTTAAAGGTACCTCATTCGTCGTTCATTCGTCGGCCGGGATGGATGCTCCGCGTCAGTGGAGAGAAGATTCAAGTTGCCGCTTGATGGAAGATGCTGCCCGATGGAAGAAGACTTTGCTGCCGCTTGGATAAAGACATCGCTGGGATGAAGACCTCTTCTTTGCCGCTTGGATAGACATCGCCCGGATCGGATGAGGAGTTCGGCCTGGCGTGGTGAAGATAAGGTAGGGAGATCTTCAGGGGGGTAGTGTTAGGTTTATTTAAGGGGGGTTTGGGTTAGATTAGGGGTATGTGGGTGGTGGGTTGTAATGTTGGGGGGTGGTATTGTGTTGTTTTTTTTCAGGCAAAAGAGCAGTTTTCTTTGGGGCATGCCCCCACAAAAGGCCCTTTTAAGGGCTGGTAAGGTAAAAGAGCTTTGAACTTTTTTAAATTTAGAATAGGGTAGGGATTTTTTTTTATTTTGGGGGGCTTTATTATTTTATTAGGGGGCTTAGAATAGGTGTAATTAGCTTAAAAATCTTGTAATCTTTTTTTTATTTTTTGTAATTTAGTGTTTGTTTGTTTTTTAAATTTAGTTTAGTTTATTTAATTGTATTTTTAGATAGATATTTGTAGTTTATTTAATTTATTGATAGTGTAGGTGTATTTGTAACTTAGGTTAGGATTTATTTTACAGGTAATTGGGTAATTAATTTAACTAGGTAGCTATTAAATAGTTCATAACTATTTAATAGCTATTATACCTAGTTAAAATAATTAACAATTTACCAGTAAAATAAATATAAACCCTAACATAGCTACAATGTAATTATTAATTATATTGTAGCTATCTTAGGGTTTATTTTATAGGTAAGTATTTAGATTTAAATAGGAATATTTTAATTAATAATATTAATATTAGATTTATCTTAATAAGAGTTTAGTTAGGATGTTAGAGTTAGATAGGGTTATTATACTTAATATATATATATATATATATATATATATTATAATAACAATATTAACTATATTAACCCTAATATAATTAGGGTTAATATAGTTAATATAGCTGGCGGCGGTGTAGGGGGATTAGATTAGAGGTTAATACATTTATTATAGGTGGCCGCGGTGTAGGGGGATGTAGATTGTAGGCAAAAGAGCAGTTTACTTTGTGACAAAGCCCCGCCAAAAGCCCTTTTAAGGGCTGGCAAAAGAGCTGAATTCTTTGGGGCATGCCCCGCAAAAAGCCCCTTTAAGGGGTGGCAAAAGAGCTGTTACTTTGGGGCAATGCCACGCAAAAAGCCCTTTTCAGGGCTATTTGTAGGATTAGACTTAGGTTTAGTGGTAGGGATAGTTTAGTATTTTAGGGGTTAAATAATTTAATATAGATGGCGGCGGGGTAGGGGGATTATATTAGGGGTTAATAATTTTAAAATAGATAGCGGCGGGGTAGGGGCTCACTTTAGGGGGTAGGTAAGGTAGATGGCGGCGGTGTTAGGGGCTCACTTTAGGGGGTTATAGATTTAATATAGCTGGCGGCGGTTTAGGGGTTAATAACTTTATTAGGTAGCGGCGGGCTCCGGGAGTGGCGGTTTAGGGGTTAATACATATTTTATTGTTAGGATAGTGAGGGGGGATAGCGGATAGAGGGTTAGACGTGTCGGGCTATGTTAGGGAGGCGTGTTAGACAGTGCGGGTGATTTAGACTTTAGTCAGGTTTTGTAGGCGCCGGCAGTTTCTAACGTGCCGTAAGTCACTGGCGACGCCAGAAATTTGTACTTGAGCAGATTTCTGGACATCGCTGGTTTATCCGACTTACGGTACTTTAGCCTCTGACGGAGCCGTATATGGGATAGCTCGAGTTGCGAGCTGAAACTGTGGGCGACGCGGGTTCCCTCGCTTGCACCGCAAACTATGCCGTTTATCGGATCGCGCCCTTAATTGGTAGTTATTTTCATTTTATTAGAATAGTTATGTTAGGTTAATTTATGGTTTAAACTTAGTTTTTTTTATTCCAAAGGTAAGTTTTTATTTTTTAAAGATAGTTATAATGTCATTTTAATTTAAAGTTAGGGGGTGTTCGGTTTAGGGGTTAATAGTTTAATTTAGTGTTTTGCGATGTGGGGGGGCGGCAGTTTAGGGGTTAATAGGTTTAGTTTAGTAGTTACGATGTGGGGGGCTGGAGGCTTAGGGGTTAATACTTTATTATAGTGTTGGCGATGTTGGGGACGGCGGTTTAAGGGTAAATAGGTTTATTTAGGTGTCGTCGAAGTTGGGGGTAGCGGAATAGGGGTTTATAACTTTTATTAGTGTCGGCAATGTCGGGCTATGAAAATCCCCACTCAAACGTCATTTTTTTTTTAGTGCGGAATGGACATTGCGTTACAGGATAAAAAGTTTGCGGTATAGCTATACTGCCACAACTTGTAATATGCGTTCCCGGCCATTCCACGCGCAATGGCCAATTTTTCAGTGGAATAGCTGTACTGCAAAACTTGTAATAGCCGAAAGAAAGAAAATTAGATAATAAAAGTAAATTGGAAATTTGTTTGAAATTGTATGCTCTATTTGAAACATAAAACAAATAAAATTGTGTTTCATGTCCCTTTAAGTTCACATGGCAAATTGGCTATCCATGTATAGCTTTTTTTTTTTGCAGTGAGACTAATATCATGAGGTGTGATAATTGCTAGCTCACAAAAGCTACTAACAGTCCCAAAAAAATAAAAAATAAAATTACCCCTAGTAACTAATTCCAAAATAAAACTCATTACCATATACAATATTTTGTTTAGACAGTGAAGTGGAGTTGCATTGAAAATGTATGACATTACCATTAGGAAAACATTACCAGTGAGACATTATATCATAAACACTTCAATTTTCAGGGTTTCACACATGTGCACTGAACGCTGACAGTACTACAATTTCAAGGTCAATATCTCCGATTCTAGTTAACTGATTTGGAAGCTTAAGAGCTATAAAACCAATATTCTTTAACTTGGGAAAACTCCATCTGGCAGTTTTGATATAGTTCAGACAAAAATACCTATAGCAAAACATTGGTAAAGGGTATATTTGTTCTACTAAAAATGATTTTAAATTAACAGGTTTTGCAGGGACTCTCAGGGCTAGATAACATGACGTTGGCAGAAATGGGTTTTGTACAGGAAAAAGTAGATTTTTTGTTTTATTATGTTTAAGTATCCCTTGATCTTCCTAAATACACGTGTTCATAGGTAGTAGTAATTCCATTTTAGTATACATCTATTAAATTAAATTTGGTTTTGAAATTTTTTTAAAGTTTATGTAACCAAAAAATGTTCTTTGTGATTCAGACAGAGCCTACCAATTTTAGAAGTTTACAAATTACTTCAATTATTAAATTTGCTTTATTACCACGATATTGGGCTAGATTAAAAGTCAGACACAAAAAGCGATATCGTCTTTTCGCAAGCATTTATATGAGATCTCGGGTGCACTTTAACATAGAGATACATAAAGATACATTGCTAAAGATGTATGTGTGTATAAATATATTCCTAGTTTCTGCTAATATAACGTAACGGCTCTGCATTGGTTGACAATACCTGAAGTTAGGGGCACGCTAGGTGTACAAATGGGGCAATGGTGGTGTCAGTTAGTTAGGATCATTTGCTGGGGAACTATAACACACCCATTGAAAAAGGTGCCAGGAAGGTACCGAAACGTTTGGGGGTATTTGTGTTTGTTGAATGGACTTTTAACTATGAATTAAAGGAATATTTTTGCTACCAAGACCGGTGAGTGCAGCATCTGTTTTTTCTCTATTTTGAGGTAAACTGGACATGCTATTTATTTATATGCAGCAC